>NW_023045093.1:0-47353 GCF_011762505.2 Arvicanthis niloticus | reverse complement strand
TTCTCTCCTCTTTCTGGATGCGCTTCTGTTCCCTCCTCTCTCTGGATGCTCTTCTGTCTTCTCCTCTCTCTGGATGCCCTTCTGTTCTCTCATACCTTTGGATTCCCTTCTGTCTTCTCCTCTCTCTGGATGCCCTTCTGCTCTCTCCTATCTCTGAATGCCCTTCTGTACACTCCTCACTCTGGATTCCCTTCTGTTCTCTTTTTTTTCTGGATGCCCATCTGTCCTCTCCCATCTCCGCATACCCTTCTGTCCACTTTTCTCTCTGGATGCACTTCTTTTCTCTCCTATCTTTGCATTCCCTTTTTGTCTTCTCTCTCTCGATGCCCTTCTCTTCTCTCCTCTCTCTAGATGCCCTTCTTCCCTCTATTCTCTATTTATGCCCTTCTGTTCTCTCATCTCTTTGGATACCCTTCTGTGCTCTCCTCTCTCTGGATGCCCTTCTGTCCTCTCCACACTCTGGATGCCCTTCTGTCTTCTCCTCTCTCTGAATGCCCTTCTGTCTTCTGCTCTCTCTGGATGCCCTTCTGTTCTCTTTTCTCCCTGGATGCCCTTCTGTTCTCTCCTCTCTCTGAATGCCCATCTGTCCTCTTCTCCATCTAGATGCCTTCTCTCTTCCCCTCTTTCAGGATGCTCTTCTGTTCTCTCCTCTCTCTGGAAGCCCTTCTGTTTTCTCCTCTTTCTGGATGCCCTTCAATTCTCTCCTCATCCTGGATACCCTTCTGTCTTCTCCTCTCTCTATGTGCCCTTCTATTCTCTTCTTTCTCTAAATGTCTTTTAGTCTTCTGCTATCTCTGGAAGCCCTTCTATTCTCTCCTCTTTCTGGATTCTCTTCTGTTCTCTCTTCTCTCTGGATGCCCTTCTGTTCCCAAGTCTTTCGAAATGCCCTTCTGTCCTCTCCTCTCTCCCGATGCACTTCTGTGTTCTCCTTCTGCTGGATGCCCTTCTATTCTCTCATCTCCAGGATGCCCTTCTGCCTTCTGCTCTTTCTGGATTTTCTACTGTTGTCTTCTGTCTATATGCCCTTCTGTTCTTTCCCCTCTCCAGATGCCCTTCTGTCCTCTGCTCTCTCTGGATGCCCTTCTGTTTTCTCCTATCTTGGGATGCCCTTCTGTTCTCTCCTCTATCAGTATGACATTCTGTCCTCTTTTTCTTGATGCCCTTCTGTCTTGTCCACTCTCTGGATGCCCATCTGTTCTTTCTTCTCTCTGGATGCCCTTCTTTCTTCTCCTCTCTCTGAATGCCCTTCTGTTCTCTCCTTTCTTTTGATACTCTTCTGTCTTCTCCTCTCTCTGAATGCCCTTCTGCTCTCTCCTCTCTCTGAATGCCTTTCTGTCCTCTCCTCTCACTGCATGCCCTTCTGTACTTTCCTCTTTCTGGATGCCCTTCTGCTCTCTCATCTCTCTGGACGCCCATCTGTCCTCTCCTTTCCCTGTATGCTCTTCTGTCTTCTCCTTTCTCTGGATGCCCTTCTAATTTCTCCTCTCTTTGGATGCCCTTTTGTCCTCTCCTCTCTCTGGATGCCCTTCTTTTCTCTCCTCTCCCTAGATGCCCTTCTGTTCTCTTCTATTTCCAGATGCTCTTTTGTCCTTTCCTCTCTCTGGATGCCCTTCTGACTTTTCGTCTCATCGCATGACCTTCTGTTCTCTCCTCTCTTTTTTATATATTTCTGTCTTCTCGTTCTCCGGATTCCCTCCTATACTCTCCTTTTTCTGGATGTTCTTCTTTTCTCTCCTCTCCCTGGATGCCCTTCTGTTCTCTTTTTTCTGGATGCCCTTGTGTTCTCTCCTCACTTCGGTTCCCTTCTGCCTTCTCCTCTCTCCAGATGCCCTTCTGTCCTCTCCTATCTCTAGATGCCCTTCTGCCTTCTCCTCTCTCTGGATTCCCTTCTGTCTTCTCCTCTCTCTGGATGCCCTTCTCTTCTCTCCTCTCTCTTGATGCCCTTCTGTCCTCTATTCTCTATTTATGCATTTTTGTTCTCTCATTTTTTGGATACCCTTCTATGCTCTCCGCCCTCTGGATGCCCTTCTGTCCTCTCCTATCTCTAGATTCCCTTCTGTCTTCTCCTCTCTCTGGATGCCCTTCTGTCCTCTCGTCTCTCTGGATGCCTTTAAGTTCTCTCCTCTCTCCAGATACCCTTCTGTTCTCTCCTCTTTCTGGATGCCCTTCTGTCCTCTCTTCTATTTGGATGTCCTTCTGTTCTCTCCTCTCTCTCGATGCTCTTCTGTTCTACCCTCTCTGTGGATGCCATTCTGTAATCCCTTCTATCTGGGTCCATTCTGTTCTCTCCTCTCATAGGATGCCCTTCTGTCTTTTCCTCTTCCTAGATGTCCTTGTATTCTCTGATCTCTCTAGGTTCCCTTCTGTCTTCTCCTCTCTCTGGATGCCCTTCTGTTCACTTCTCTCCCTGGATGCCCTTCTTACTCTCCTCTCTCTGTATGCCCTTCTTTAATCTCCTCTCTCTGGATGCCCTTATGTATTCTCCTCTCTCTGGATGTTCTTCCATTCTCTACTCTTTCTGGATGCCTTTTTTCCTTTCCTCTCTGGATGCCCTTCTGTCTTCTCCTCTCAATGTATGCCCTTCTGTTCTCTCCTGTCTCTGGATGCCTCTCTTTACTCTCTTCTCTCTGGATGACCTTCTGTCTTCTCCTCTTTTTGGATGCCCTTCTGTTCTCTTGTCCCTGGATGCCCTTCTGTCCTCTCCTCTCTCTAGATGTTCTTCTGTCCTCTCCTGTCTCTGGATGACCTTCTGTCTACTCCTCTCTCTGAATGCCCTTCGGGATTCTCCTCTCTTTGGATGCCCTTCTGTTCTCTTCTCTCTGGATGCCCTTCTGTGCTCACATCTCTCTGGATGTCCTTCTGTCTTCTCCTCTCTCTGGATGCACTTCTGGTATCTCCTCTCTCTGGATGCACTTCTGTCCTATCCTCTCTTTGTGTGCCCTCTGTCCTCTTTTCACTCTGGATGCTCTTCTGTCCGCTCCTCTCTCTGGATCCCTTCTCTCCTCTAATCTCTCTGGTTGCCTTTCTGTTCTCTTCTCTCTATGGATGCTCTCCTGTACTCTCATCACTCTGGATGCCCTTCTGTTTTCTCCTCCATCTGGATTCCCTTTTGTCTTCTCCTCTCTCTGAATGTCCTCCTGTCTTCCCCTCTCTCTGGATTCACTTCTCTTCTCTCCTCTATCCAGATGCCCTTCTTTCTTCTCCCCCCCCCCCCCCGAATGGCCTTCTGTTCTCGTTTCTATGGATTCCTTTCTGTCCACCCTATCTCTGGATGCCCTTCTATCTTCCCCTGTTTCTGGATGCCCTTCTTTCTCTGCTTTCTCTAGATGCCCTTCTGTCCTCTCCTCTCTCTGGATGCCCTTCTGTTCTCTTTTCTCCCTGGATGCCCTTCTGTCCTCACCTCTCTCTGGATGCCCGTCTGTCCTCTTCTCCATCTAGATGCCTTCTCTCTTCCCCTCTCTCCGAATGCTCTTCTGTTCTCTCCTCTCTCTGGAAGCCCTTCTGTTTTCTCCTCTTTCTGGATGCCCTTCAATTCTCTCATTATCCTGGATACCCTTCTGTCTTCTCCTCTCTCTATATGCCCTTCTATCCTCTTCTTTCTCTAAATGTCCTTTAGTCTTCTGCTCTCTCTGGATGCCCTTCTCTTCTTTCCTCTTTCTGGATTCTCTTCTGTTCTCTCTTCTCTCTGGATGCCCTTCTGTTCTCAGCTTTCTCGGGATGCCTTTCTGTCCTCTCCTCTCCCCAGATGCCCTTCTCCGTTCCCCTCCCACAGGATGCCCGTCTATTCTCTCATATCCAGTATGCCCTTCTGTCTTCTGCTATTTCTGGATACTCTACTGTTATCTTCTCTCTATATGCCCTCCTTTTCTTTCCCCTCTCCAGATGCCCTATTGTCCTTTCCTCTCTATGGATGCCCTTCTGTTTTCTCCTCTCTTGGGATACCCTTCTGTTCTTTCTTCTATCAGTATGACATTCTGTACTCTTTTTCTTGATGCCCTTCTGTCTTGTCCACTCTCTGGATGCCCATCTGTTCTCTCTACTCTCCATATGCCCTTCTTTCTTCTCCTCTCTCTGAATGCCATTCTGTTCTCTCCTTTCTTTGGATTCCCTTCTGTCTTCTCTCTCTGAATGACCTTCTGCTCTCTCCTCTCTCTGCATACCCTTCTGTCCTCTTCTCTTTCTGGATGCTCTTCTGTTCTCGCCTCTCTTTGGAAGCCTTTCTGTTTTCTCCCCTCTCTGGAAGCCCTTCTATTCTCTCCTCTCTCTAGATGCCCTTCTGTTCTCTCCTCTATCTAGATGCCCTTCTGCCTTGCCCTCTCTCTGTATTGCCTTCTTTACTCTTTTCTGTGGATGCCCTTCTGCCCTCTCCTCTCTCTGTGTGCCCTTCTTTTCTCTCTTCTCTCTGGAGGCCATCTGTCCTCTCCTCTTTCTGTATGCCCTTCTTTCTTCTCCTATTTCTCCTCTCTCCCTATGCCCTTCTGTTTTCTCGTCTCTCCCGATACCCTTCTGTCTTCTCCTCTCTCTGGATGCCTGGCAATTTTCCCCTCACTCTGGATATCCTACTGTCTTCTCTTCTCTCTACATGCCCTTCTGTTCTCTCTCACACATCTCTGTGTGAATGCCTAGGTTATCAGCCATTTGTTATTTGGGGTATAATATTGTCACAATGGAAGACTCCCGGATATTAGAGGGCCACATCAAAGGCAGGCCTTAGTTTAGGAAAAAGCCAATTTTTGTCAGGGTATCAAGGGGCCAGTCTCCCTAGTGAGAGAAACGGGGGCAGAGCCAGGCATGCCAGGAACCTTTCTTAAGTGTGTGGAAATCTAGGGGTCAGCCATAGGGGAAAGCAGGGTGGCTGACAGCTGCGTCTGTCTCTGGCAGAATCACTTATGGATTTCCTTCAGTCTTCAGTTGATGGTAATGAACTTCAACTGGGTTCTTGATGGCAGCATCAATCTGGTTCTTAACAAAACTTGTGAGACAGTTAAGAGCCCAAAGGCCAAAAGACAGAAGCAATAAAATACCAACAAAGGGTCCTAGTAAACTAGGCAATAGGTTAGTAAGCCAAGGTGAAGTAGAGAACCAATTTTGATACCATGACTCTTGTTTTCTGTCTCTTTTTCTTTCCTCTAAACTCTTTTTGACTTTGTCCTGGCTATTTTGGACAAGGCCCGAGATGGAACTAATAGTGAGACCACCCTCAGGTGAAGTAGCCCATAATAACAAATTGCTATTATCAGAAAAGGAGGGAGGGGTAAAAAACAGCTATTCCTTCATATGGGGGAGTAGGCAAAAAACAAATCCAATATTCTTGATATTGATATTCACTGGTATTGTGAATAGCTTCAAGGGAGGCATTTGCCAGAGAAATAATAATGTCCACAGAGCTAGGAGGGCCCACAGGTATAGTGGACTGAAATGAGGTAACCTGGGAGGAGGTGGGGAGAGGCAAAATGGCTGGAGTAGTAATTCCAGGCCTGGAGACAGGCTTGGCTGGTGGCCAATGGTGGTGTATGGCAAAATTAGGACCCACAGCAGCAACATTTTTATTAGGGATACTCTTAAGGAGCTTAATTTTAAAGATGAGTCTCGGGTCCGAACAGGTAAGTGTAAAGGTCGAGCACTCTCTTAGACGTAGGCCCCATTCATATCCTTGGCCTGTTCAGCCTTTACTCCTCCCTACATCCATAAAGGATATAAGAAGAGGGACATGCCATTTGAATTCACACCAGGATCTAAGTTGTTGGGCGGTCTTAATTCCTAGTTTATCCTTTAAATATGTAGGTAGAAACTTTCTCCTTAAGGTGATATAATCCCAGGAGGAGTGAGGTCTCCAATATGCATCTCCTGTGGTTTCACAACCCCAAGATGCACAATAATAATCAGAGCTATAGCCACATTTATAATTTTGAGAGCGACCGAGGTGGGTGGGCCCAGGGCATACATAGAGGCCAGGTGGATCATTGGCCAAGGAGACTATCCTATAATAGGAATTACATCCTATAAGGTGGCCATCATAATTGGGGTTAGGTGCATCAACCAGCTGACTTTGGGGCCAATAATGGGAGGGGGTTCCCCAGTCTGCACTGGCTCCCAGGGCAAGAGCACAAAGATCCATCTCCAGAGAGGCCCATGAAGGCTGGGTTCCAAGTGAAGAGCTGGAATTAACAATGTCTCCTGCTTGGTTTACTATGACCCAAGTAAAATTATAAATCTGGTATGGGGAATGCTGGGGTTTGATACTCACATTTGGATAAATCTGAAGTGTGAGCAGGAGGAACAGGAGGAGCAAGGCAACTGGATGCATTTTTCTGAAAGGAAGCACAGTTAAGAACCATTCTCAGGGGGTATCCCTGGGGTAGAGTTAGCCAACTTCACCAGTCTTTCTGATAGCCATCTGGCATTTTGTTCCTTGGAATCATATATACACATGTGTCCTTTTCCCCAGATAAGGACTATATCAGGACAATTCCACTTATATGTCAATGGATCTTTCCACA
Organism: Arvicanthis niloticus; assembly: GCF_011762505.2. Lineage (NCBI taxonomy): Eukaryota > Metazoa > Chordata > Mammalia > Rodentia > Muridae > Arvicanthis > Arvicanthis niloticus. The sequence continues at coordinate 40,853 of NW_023045093.1, read as the reverse complement.
TCACTTTGGCATAGGAGTCTGCTGTAGTAGGGTGCCAGAATCTGTCTGCTGCAGACTTTCCTTTTTCATCAAGGGTCAAAAAATTGAGAACGAATAGTGCATGATTTATCAAGATTTTATGATTCCTCTTTTGGTGGTATAAAATGTCCCTTGAATGTTGTAATTTTAAGAGCGTGTTCTTTAAGGTCTGATGTGCCCTTTCTACAATGCCCTGTCCTTGGGGTTTATATGGGATACCAGTAACATGTTTAATATTAAGCTGGGCACAGAACTACTTGAAGGAGGCGCTGCTATATCCAGGGCCGTTATCAGTCTTAAGTATCTTAGGTATGGGCATAAAGGCAAGGCAGAAATAAATCACACGACTAATAACATTTTTGGTAGCCTCACCAGATTGTAGTGAGGCGCAAAGAAAATCACTGAAAGTTTCATTAGAAACATGTATATATTTATGCTTACCAAAAGGGGCAAAATGAGTAACATCCATTTGCCATATCTCTCCTGGGGTGAGGCCATGAGGGTTCACCCCCAAATGTAACTCAGGTAGGAGGGTGAGACATACCTGGCACTGACACACTATCTGGTGTCCCTGTTCTCTGGTACTAGAGAACATCTGTTAGAGGGTCTGGGCATTTAGATGATATAATTGGTGGGCCTTTTGTGCCTTTTATACAGGATCAGAAGGCAGGGCCAAGGTCGCCAAGGTAATTGGAGACCCTCGGGTGGCCCTATCAAAGAGGTCATTTCCCTCACTTAGGGATCCAGAAAGACCACAGTGGACGCATATGTGACCCACAAAGAATGGATGGGATCTAGCTAAAATTATCTCCTGAAGCTCAGAAAAGTGGAGGGAAGCATTGGTAGACGGCGTTGTAAAGGGAATGGTCTCTAACAGAGGCACTGATTGAGCCACATATGCAGTGTCAGTAAAAAGATTAAAGCCACAATCTGGGAAAGTCTTAAAGACTTGAGTAACAGCAACCAATTCTACCACCTGTGCTGAGGAAAATTTGGTCTGAAACTTAGAGTCCTGTCCACCTATATTAAAGGCTGCAACCACAGAGGAGGATCCATCTGTAAAAATCAGTGGTGCTTGAGGAATGGGGATGTTCTTAGTCACTTTAGGGAAGACCACCGCTTGGTGTTCAAGGAACTGGATAAGTTTGTCAGAGGGAAAGCGGTTATCTATCTTTCCCTGAAATGAAATACAGTAAATAGCCCATGCATCTGAGGTCTGAAGTAGCCACCGAACTTGAGCAGCATCATAGGGAATGCTGACAAGGTCAGGGTCTCTACCAAAGAGCTTCAGGGAGGTCTCTCTTCCCAACCTTATGATCTGTGCCACCAAAGCAGGATAAACAGGTAGCACTTTATGAGGGGTGGCGGGCAAATGAAGCCAATACAAAGGTTTAGTCTGTTTAGCCTGTTACAACAATCCCATGGGGGCAAACATGGTGGGAAGAACCAATAGCCATAAGGGGGAGGTTGGAGAATAATAGGTAACAGTCTGTTGTTGAATGGCTTTCTCCACGAGCTTAAGGGCAGAGGTGGCCTCAGGGGTTAAGGCACGGGGGGAGGAGGGGTCAGAATCTCCAAGAAGAATATCAAATAGAGGCTTAAGTTCTCCAGTTGTTAATTTTAGATAGGGGCGCAACCAATTTATGTCTCCCAAGAGACTTTGAAAGTCATTAAGTGTTTGTAAGGAATCTTTTCTAAGTTCAATTTTTTGAGAGAGAACCTTAGAGGGGTGAAGCTCAAAACCCAAGAATAAATGTGGGGGCTGTAGCTGGACCTTCTCGGGGGCAATCTGCAGCCTTGGAGGGCAGTTACCAACTCCTGGCCCACCCTGGCTAGCCAGAAGAATGTCATCCATATAATGGACAATATATAACTCAGGGTATTTAAGTCGAAAAGGGTCAATGGCCTGGGCCACAAACTTTTATTTTGGGGGGGGACTATTGGCCCTGCCTTGAGACAGGACCTTCCACTGAATTCATGGAGATGGCCCAATGCAATTAACAACAGGAAGGCTACAGGCAAAACATTTACAATCCTCAGGGTGTAAGGGGATGCAGAAAAAACAATCTTTCAAATCAATAACCATCTTATTGTAACTCTTGGGTATTGCCACAGGGGAGGGGAGGCCAGGCTGGAGGGTTCCCATTGGGACCATAGTCTTATTAATTTCTCTGAGGTCCTGGAGCAGTCTCCATCTGCCCCCTTTCTTTTGTGTCACAAAATGGGTGTATTCCAAGGGGAGATGGAGGGTTCAATGTGGCCAGCATCTAATTGTTCCTGCACCAACTGCATGGCCACTAAAATTTATGTTGAGGGAGGGATCATTGGTTGACCCAGACAGGAGAATCTGACTTCCAGGTGATCTTATCTGTCTTGCGTGCAGGGGGAGCAATACTCCTTAAGAAAAATTTGAATTATAACCTAGTCCTGAGTATGAGGTCTTTGGTGTAACAGCAATTGGGGTGGGGATTCCTTAGTTGCATCTGCCCAAGCCTTGTCCAGGGATGAACCCCTGGTCCAGCATCTGGTGGGTAACAATTGCAGAGGGGCTAAACATAAGAACTCCCATTTGACTCATTATATCTCAACCCCACATGTTTATAGGGAGGCCAGGTACAATGAAGGGTCTAACATGTCCAGTATTACCCTCAGGATCCTCTCAAGTTAGCAACTGGGAGCTTTGAAGTGTGTTGGTGGACTGGCCAATGCCTTGAAGGTGAGTTAAAGAAGGCTAACAGGACCAAGAGGAGGGCCAAGAGGCCTGTGAAATAACTCCAGAGTCCTCTCCTGAGTCAAGCATGCCCTCAAAGTTTTTGCCATTAAATTTCAGTTTTAATTGTGGGCACTCTTGTGAGAGTCTTTAGACCCAATATACATCAGAAAACTCAGGGGTGGAAGCACCATGGGATGGGCCAAAGGAAGGTGTGGAGGTGTCTACTGGAAGGGCAAAGGCCTGTGCAAGGCACTGTCCCTGGCGAATGTGAAGGGGCCCTCTAGAACTAGTGGCCAATACTTTAATTTCTACAGAGTAATCATTATCAATGATTGAAGGGAAAATGGTAATGCCTTGGAGTGTGGCAGATGCTCTGCCCAACCTAAGATAATAAGTCTGTGGTGGGGGAGGCCCAAAGACACCATTAGGGATCATCTGAACTCCTCCTCCAGCTTCTAATATTGTATTGGAGGAGGCACAGAGGTCCAATCCTGCTCTCCCTGGGTAGCCCTACAGAGGGATGTGGCTGGTTTGGGAGCTGTTGATGGAAGGTTTGATGTGGCCCTGCCTGGCTGTTTCCCGAGGCTGGCAGGAAGGAGACTGGCTAAGGGGTCTGGATCTGGCTCCACATCCCGTTTCCCTGAAGGGGAAGGAGGGGTTGGTCAAAATATCAGTTTTGGAACTGCAGGCAGTAGCCCAATATTTGCCTAGCCTGCAGCAAGGGCAAGGGGTCATTGGAAGTGAATGCTCTCTCGTCCATTGAGGTGGGGGCTGAGCCATGGGTTTACCCTGATGGCACTGTTTAGCAAAATGGCCCAGGTGACCACATCTAAAACAGGTGAATACTTTTGCCCTACCACTAGTAGCTGTAGTGGCCGCTCCCACAGCTAGATTGATGGCTTATGAGACTTTCTGGGCAAAGGGATCTACATCTTTGCAGATATGAATCATCTCATCCAAATCTTTATTTTTGTATTTCCCTCAAAGGGCAGCCCTACAGGCAGAGTTACCATTTTCATAAGCAAGCTGCTGAAGAAGTTTATTGTCTCCCTGGCCAGGTCCCAAGGATCTCTCAGCTTCCTCCAGGAAGTGGGCAACAAATTCTGAAAATTCTTCTTGATTGCCCTGAATGATTTGGTCAAGGGGGAAAGGACAGAGCCTTTCATGGGAATGGCTCTCTAGGTACTCGCTGAGGAAGATTGAGCCAAGAGACCCAGAGTAAATTTTTGCTGTATTTGGTTAGAGGCATATTTCCCTCAACCTCGGAGTTTGTCAAGTGTCCATTTATTGGAGGGTGAGCATGAGCTTGAAAGATTGACTTGTGCCTGAGACCTGCAACTATCTGCCCAATCTGCCTACCAGGAGAGAAATTGTCCCCGAATTAATATGGCCTGGGCAACTGTCAACCACTCATTGGGTGTTAAATATCCAACTGCCCCAAGGCTTTCAAGAAGGGAAAGAGTGAAGGGAGCATTGGGCCCATAATTCTTAACAGCTGAATTTAATTTTTCTAACTGTTTAAAGCGGAGTTTTTTAAAGATTGTAGGCTTCTCCATAGGGCACATGTTTTCATTTTCTGACACGGCTCTGCCCACATCCCTGCTTCCACCTTCTGGCTCTGTTTCATCCTCATCTCCAGAAGACGGCCTCTGTCCCCAGTTGGGGGCAAGAAGGCTGGGAAGGTTTATGAGAGGACCATGAAGAGGAAGGGGGCATGAGGCATGAGGAGGAAGAAGGAGTGGCAGGCATGTGGCTGTGTGAACGCTGAGCACTAGACCAGGAAGGGGGAGGGAGTCGTGGGGTCTGTGAGGAGCTAGAATCAGGAGCTGCAGGTGTCTGAGGAGGGATACCCTGAGAGCGAGTGACAGGGAAAACTAAACATTGAGAGTCCTGTGCAGGGGAGGAGGAACAAAGGGCTGAGAGCCGTGAAATTTGCTCCTGAAGGTGGAGGATTTCTGCCAATTCATGGACCTGAGAAGAAAGGCAGGTCTTCATGTCAGAGAGAGAAACAGGCAGGGTAGCAGGGAAAGTCAAAACCGCAGACGTAGGAAGTGACATGGAGACCTGTTCCACGCGCCTCCCATGTCCCCTCTGCCTGTGGAAGAGAGACATGTGAGACAGTATTTGGGTATCACCACAGCGAGCCTTTAATCTTGTATCAGCAGACGTGAAAGACTGCGGAAGGGCCAAAGACAGGAAGAGGCACAGTTTAAATACACCCTAGAGTGACGTGTTCACTTCTGATTGACAGTTCACTCATCACCCCATATTACGCCCCAGGATGGGCAGTGACTTTTGGCATGCTTTTGCCTTTTGCACCTGTGCAGTTCATTGTTTACTAGTGGGAAGGACACGATGTCCGCACCATCTTGGAATGGCGAATTATACCACCGCTAACAGTGGCTTCCTACATCTCCCCCTTTTTAAATTATTAATATGGTACAGCCTATTGCCTATTAAGTGCATCACCAATCAAGATTCAAACTCAAACTGGATCAAGCAAACTCCATCTTGGGGGAATAAGCAATCAAGAGCTTACAGCATGAAGATTCTCTCTTACCCTACCTGGTGCAATGGATACAAGTCCTCTGGGTGCAAGGGCTAAGGGGATGTAAAGAGGAATTGACACCCGTCCCTGTGCAAAGGAGTATAGCTCCCAGGAGTGCAAGGGCTGTCAACCTACTATTCAGTTACCACAGCTATTTAGGCCAGGGATGGATGGACTTAGACCTCTCATCGACCCAGTACAATGGGCTGAACCCTTGGGGTGTTTCGACTGAGGGTCTCAGTCATCGGCTAATTTCTTAGCCTAGATAGCCAAATTTCAGGGGGAGATCCTTGTTCCAAGGCTGCGAGTGCTTGGGCGATAGCGGCCTTGTCAAGTTTTTGTTGGGCTTTGAGCTTACAGACCAACCATCATGAACACTAATCCACAACATAGGGCTGTACCAAACAGGCCTATCCCCACCCTTTAAGAAAGAAGGAAAAGGAAGAAAAAATTCAATAGGTGAATGGAAACAGGGTCCATCTGTGCTCCATCAAGGCACAAGATCTGGATCTGCAATTGTTGTTGCACCTGGTCCAACTCCCCAGTCCAATTCTCTTTTAAATAAGCAGAAAGATTATGGCTTTGAATAAATGTATCATTCACAAATCTCAGAGGTGTAATACCTGGATGTGGGGTTGCTGACATGCAGCTTATTTAAACCATATCAGTGAGCTGCTCCACATGGGCTTGGAGCAAATCAACTCTCTTATTGACCAACAGGATGCCTGATATGCATCCACTTTCTGTAAAATGGTCAAAGCCTTAGAGGTCTTTTCTGAAATTTGATTAACAACAGTAGCTGCTGTACTTGATTAATCATGGCTAGGTCTAGTGATCCATTCCAGAATGTGCCAAAAGGCATGTAACATTCTTATAATCCAAGATATCAGAATTATTCTGAAAGTTGGATAACATAAAGGAAAATGGAGGGTCCACACAAACTGATAGCAGTTGTGCAGATGTATTCTTAAACACCTTATTAATTTTAATGATATTCAATTGGCTAGTGATATTATATCCTGTAGCCAAAACATTCTGCACTTCATGAAACACACCATTGAACAAGAGAAAGGCAGATACACCCCTTTTTAACATTCTAAACAGTGACTACAACACATAATTTAATTGTGTTGAAGCAGGATAAACTCAAGAAAATACACATATGATTTAATTTAGGACTTGCATCCCTTTGAAAACATCAAACAGAGGTTAAAATCCTACTATGGTAAGCTTAAGATGAGGTTTTAGCCAAATAATATCTCTTAACAACTTTTAAAAATCACTAAGAGCAAATCAAGATTAAAAGTCAGAAGATGGTGTTAGATCCCCACCACAAATGGTTGTGAGCCACCATGTGGTTGCTGGGAGTTCAGCCTTTATATTTTAAATTAAGTCGAGCCTTTAATGGCTGAGCCATCTCTCTAGCCCCATCTGATTAGGATATAACTGAGGTCTCAAATATTGAAAGACACTGTCTTTGAATCCTTTTTTGGAGTAACAAGTACTCTAAAAATTTTAAAGCTCGTTATATTGGAGCAATGGCTTGCAGAAAAAACTCCTTTAGAGAAATCCACTAATAAAGTATCACACAATGAATAATACACACCAAAAGATTTAACCTCTTAATTTTTTGTATTAAAGCAATAACAATATTTATATATATAAAATGTAAAACAATTAATCATTTTCTGAAGCAATTATTTCTAACAAATATTGCTTCATGGGCTCTTAAAAATTATGAATAAATTTACTAACTGCAAATCTCTCACTTTTACCAGAAACGTAAAGGGATGGTATAAAACATCTTTTATATAAGCATTTACTGAAATGGTAGCTGGAGTAGGCAAGTTAGGCTGTATAAATCTTAAATTTGAACTTTATTTTGGATTAATTTAATAACCAGTCTTTTTAGTCCAATGAATATATCGGATAAAAGCCAACCTTATTCTCTAATAATTGTTACATACATTAGAGGAATCCAAAGCATCTCATTTTTAACAATTTTAAATATAAAGGAATTAAAACAATTTGTACCATATTTTATCAGCAGGTACAGTTATACTCATGGAGGGAAGTAGGCATAATTTTAATTTCTCCAGCATAATCATAACTTTTAGCCCACAGATTGTTGTAAAGTCTTTGGTTTTTAGATTTATCCCTCTTCTCACAAGAAACAATGAAGACAAGATCCAAATTCCGGTAAGCACATTTCTAGGGCCTGGTTGTAAAGACCCATGACAAAAGGAGCTTTTAGCACCTGAGCTTCTGCAGCTCAGTCTGCATTGTCTCAATTCAAATGTAAATGTAACCTCCCTCCAGCTTGTTCTCTGTGGCTTGGCTAGTCCTGAACTGTGTGATTTTGACCATAACTTTAAACCTTAAATTTAAACTGTAAACCTTAAAAGACACTTGTTGTATCTTTTCTCTATCTAAAATCAACACCAAGTAGATTACCTTTATGTTATAAAGTTTTGCTGCCACAAAACGAAGTGTAAAATTTAATGGAAAACTTGTAGCATTGTATAACTCAGGCTGCTGGAGGGTGTGCCTGAGGCTGGGGCAACCAAGTAACACTCAATAGCTGTAAACAATGGAGGTGCTTCAGCATTTGAATGTACTGGCAAGGGAACAGGCCAAGATCTGACTATGGCCCACAGTGGTATACTTATCCCCAAATCGAACATCAGTGTCAGGAGAATCTGGGCCGTAATCTTGCAACCTAGCTTCATTCTTTACAATCTGCACCAGCCGCGTAGGGACCCAAATTGAATTGTTTTCACCTGTGGAATAAGCACAAACAGCCCCCCTTCCTGGCCATGGTTCGGGCCTATCTCGTCCCTGACCTTGGAGAAGGACAGCAGCCCTCTGTAAATTAGCTGCTGCTAGTCCTGCGTTAGTAAGGGTGTTTCCCAAACCGCATTCAGCTGTGGCATTTTCAAAGATCATCTGTTCTATCACTGGAATTGTTTGTTCTAGTTCCCCAAAGATTCTGCCATAAAGGAGGATCCTTTTGTCCTCCCCTCTCTCTCCACCCACCGGTGAAGGTTCCATAAGCATAATAAGCTCTGCAGTAGCCCTTGTTCCTTTTGAGTAGTCTTTCTCCCCAGGCTCTTTGGCCTGACTCCCAGGCTCTTTGGCCTGACCCCCAGGCTCTTTGGCCTGATGCCAGCTAACACGCCCTGGTTCTGGTATGCTAGAGTGGCCCTCTTTCTCATAACACAAATAAGTTAAAAACAAATGCAATGCAAGCAAGAGGCTAGCTAGTGGAGCGGCAGCGGTGAGTTTAAATCCACTTGCCACAAACGCTTCCATCCCAGGCATATCTTCCAGACGTGTACCTCGATCCTGTAGTCTTTTAACCCACCCCAAAACTTGGGGGCCTCCCCGTCGCCTTGAAACTTTTGGGTTTCGGCTCCAGTTGTTCCGCGCGCCTCTCGTGTCCCCTCCGCCCGCGAACAAGGACACATGAGACAGTATTCGGGTAGTTACCACAGCGAGGGTTTAATCTTGTATCAGCAGATGTGAAAGACTGCAGAAGGGCCAAAGACAGGAAGAGGCACAGCTTAAATACACCCTAGAGTGACGTGTTCACTTCTGATTGGCTGTTCACTCATCACCCCATATTACGCCCCAGGAAGGGCAGTGACTTTTGGCGCTCTTTTGCCTTTTGCACCTGCGCAGTCGATTGTTTACTAGTGGTAAGGACACGATGTCCGCGCCATCTTGGAATGGTGAATTATACCACCGCTAACAGAGGCTTCCTACAGAGACCGAGGAAACTGGTGTTAGCGTGGGAACGGCTGTAGTGCCAGAATCCAAAGGCTCTGATTCAGAAGCATCGGCTGCGGCTGGAAGGGCAGGGGCAGGGTGCACTGAGGCTGCAGCTGGAGGGGTGAGGGCAGAGACAAAGAAAGTCGGGCGGGAAGGGGGCAAGTGCTGTGTATCAAGCTATTGTGATAAGCAGTATTCTGCGACCGACAAGAGCTGGCGTTTACCTGAGTTTCTGTCAACATCCTCAATAATGTCCCTAATAATACCCCCAAATGAGAAAATTGTTGGATTAACTGCACCTTCACCTTCACCTTTAATTTTTATTTAGTTCACGACCCAACTTTTGCCACTTCTTAGGGTGTATGATAGGACCACCAATCATGAACCAAGGACACTGTTCATCGATAAACACAAAGAAACTTATAAGATCTTTTTTTCTTAACACTAATTCCTCTCTCTCTATGACTTTGTTTGAGGTCCTTTATGAAGGATGCCTCATTCTACTGTGAATGGCCCATTCTTATGGGACGGAATGAAAATGAAGCTTACCCCTAGGAAAGCAGGTCACAGGCTATGATCCTGTCTCACTCAATCATCCTTTAAGTCTATAAGTCTATCTGTAACTGTCAAGCCAAACCTTGTGGTTGCTAGGGAGATGAAGCTGCAGGGGACATAACTATCAAGCAGGACCTTGTGGTTGCCAGGGAGATGAAGCTGCAGGGGACATTGTGCAGGTGGGGAGATGTAAGGGTAAGGGTAAGAGGCAAGGTTCCTGGCTTCTGAAAGTACACAACATAAATGTCCTTCCCACTGTCCACCACAGAGACCTCCTTCCCACTGTCCAGCACAGGGAGGTCCTCTCTACTGTCCATGAAAGTGATGTCCTTTCCATTGTCCACCACAGGGACGTTCTCCCCACTTTCCATAACAGGGATGTTCTTTCCACTGTCCAACACAGGGACCTCCTCCCCAGTGTCCACCACAGGAACGTACTAGCCACTGTCCACAACATGGATGTCCTACCCATGTCTACCACAGGGAGGTCCTCTCAAATCTCCACCATAAGTAGGTCCTCTCCACTGTCCACTACAGGGACATCAAATCAACTGTCCACCACAGAAATATACTCCCCACTGTCCACAACAGTGATGTCCTTCCCACTATACACCACAGAGACGTTCTACCCACTGCCCTCCACAGGGACATCCTACCCACTGTTTACCACAGGGATGTCCTTCCCACTGTCCACCAAAGTGACGTTCTTCCTACTGTCCACCAAAGGTACATCTTTCAACTGTCCACCAGAGAGACATCCTCCCCACTGTCCATCACTTGGACATCCTCCCCACTGACCACAACAAGGACGTCCTTCATACAGTCCACCATAGAGAATTCCTCATTGTTGTCCAACAAAGGGATGTCCTTCCCACTGTCCACCACAGGGACATCCTCCAAATTGTCCACCACAGTGACATCCTTTTCACTGTTCACCACTGAGACATCTTACCCACTTTGCACAACAGGGACATTTTCCTGTGCACAACAGGGATATCCTCACCACTGTGCACGACAGGGATATCCTCCTTTGCACATCAGGGATGTCAGCAACACCCTCCACCCAGAGTTATCCTCTGAAAACTCTATGACAGGGACATCCTCCCCACTATCCACCAAAGAAACATCTTTCCCACTATTCACCACAGGGATGTCATCCCAAATGTCCAACACAGGAACGTCCTCTTCACTGTCCACCACAGGGATGTCCTCCCCACTGTCCACAACAGGGATGTTCTTTCCACTGTTCACCACAAGGAGGTCCTTCCCAATATCAACAACAGGGACTTCTTCCCCAGTGTCCATCACAGGACCATACTACACACAGTCTACCACAGGGGCGCACTACCCACTGTCTACAACAAAGAGGTCCTCTCTACAGTCCACCACAGAGATGTCATTTCAACAGTCCGCCACAGAAATATTCTCCCCACTGTAGACAACAGGGACCTCCTTCACAATGTCCACCACAGGGAGGTCCTCTCTACTGTCCATCAAAGATATGTTTTTTCCACAATCCAACACAGGAACATCCTTCCCACTGTCCACAAAAGATGTGTCCTCCCCACTGTCCACCACAGTTAGGTCCTCCTAACTGTCAACCACAGGGACGTTTTTTTTCCACGGTCCACCAAACAGATGCCCTTCTTACTGTCCACCACAGGGATATCCTCCTGTGTCCTACAAGGACATCCTTACCACTGTCCACAACATGGTTGTCCTCAACAATATGCACTACAGGAAAGTCCTCACCGCCGTCCACTACACAAATATCCTCTGCACTGTAAACCACAGGGACATCCTACCCACTGTCCACCACAGGCAGGTCCTCCCCTCTGTCCACCACAGGGACATCCTTCTGACTGTCCACCACAATGATGTCCTCTCCACTGTCCTTCAAAGGGACGTCCTTCCCACTGTCGACCACAAGGACGTTATTTCAACTTTCCACTGAAGGGAAGACCTCTTCACTGTCCACCACAGGGATGTCCTTCCCACTGTACACCACAGGGACATCCTCCAGTGCACAACAGGGATGTTCTTACCGCTGTCCAACCCAGAGATGTCTTCTGCACTCCCCACTACAAGGACATCCTTTTCACTGTCCAGCAAAGATACATTCTCTTGTGCACCACAGGAGCATTGTCCTTACTGTCCACAAGGCTGTCATCCACACTGTCCACCACAGTGACATCCTCTCAACTCTCTAACACAGGGACATCTTCCCAACTGTCCACAACATGGATGTCCTCTCAACTATCAAACACAGTGAAGTCCTTCCCACTGTAAACAACAGAGACATCCTCCCCACTGTGCACCACAGGGACATCCACCTATGCACAACAGGGATATCCTAATCACTGTCTACCACAGTAATGTCCTCCCCACTGTCTACAAGAGGGATGTCCTTCCCATTGTACACCACATGGACATCCTCTAGTTGTCCAAAAAAAGAACTTCCTTCCAACAGTTAACCACAGGGACATCTTCCTAACTGTCTACCACATAAATATGTTCCCCACTATCCACTACAGAAACATCCATCCCAACACAGGGATACAACAGGGATATACTCCCCACCTTCCTCCAAAAGGATGTTCATCCCAATGTTCACAACAGAAATGTCCTACACATGGTCCACCACAGGGATATCCTCCCAACTCTCCACCACAAGTAGTTCCTTCCCACCATCCACCACAGGGACCTTCTTCCCACTGTCCACCAAAGGGACATCCTTCCTACTATCCACAACACAGACATCTTCCCACTGTCCACCACATGGACATCCTTCCCACTGTTCACCACAGGGATGTCCTACCCCACAGTCCACCAGAGTGTGGTCCTCTCTACTGTCCACCACAAAGACATCCTTCTGTGCACAAGAGGGATGTCCTCACCATTGTGCACCACAGGGACATATTTTGCATTGTCCACCACAGGGACATCATTCCTACTGTCCACAAAAGTGAGGTTCTCCCTGCTGTCCACCACAGGGGCATCCTTACCACTGTCCATGACAGGGTCGTCCTCACCACTGTCCACCATCGGTATGTCTTTCCCATTGTTCACTAGAGGGACATCTTCCCCAATGTGCACAAAAGAGCCATCCTTTTTACTCTCCACCAAAGGGATGTCCTTCCCACTGTCCACCACAGAGAGCACCTCCCTGCTCTCCACCAAAGGGACAGTCTTCCCACTGTCCACCATAGAAAGTCCTTTCCACTGTCCACCACAGGTACATCCTCTCCACTGTCCACCAGAGGGGAAAATCCTTCCTACTGTCCACCACATGGAGTTCCTCTCTAATGACCACCAGAGGGACATCCGTCCTACTGTTCATCACAAGGAGATCTTTCCCAATGTCCACAACAGGGACATCCTTCCCACAGTCCACAACATATATTTCCTTCCAATGTCAACCACAGAGACCTCCTTCTCACTGTCCACCACAGGGAAGAGCTCTATACTGTCCACCACAGGTATGTCCCTTACACTGTCCACCACAGTGATGTCCTCTGCCCTGTCCACAACAGGCATATCATTTCCATGGTCCACCACAGGGACCTCCTTCCCACTGTACACCACAGGGGAGTCCTCTCTACTGTCCACCACAGGGATGTCCTTTCCACTGTTCACCAAAGCGACGTCCTCCACACTGTCCACAACAGGCATGTCCTTCCCACTGTACACCACAGGGAGTCCTCTCTACTGTCCACCACAGGGATGTCCTTTCCACTGTTCACCAAAGTGATGTCCTCCACACTGTCCAGCAAGGAAAGGTACACCCTGCTGTCCACAACAGGAACGTACTTCCCAATGTTCACTAAATGATGTCCTCCCCTATGTCCACCAGAGAGACGTCCTTCCCACTGTTCAACACATGGTGTTTCTCCCCACTGTCCACGCGAGGGACATGCTTCACATGGTCCACCACACAAAAGTCCTTCCAAATGTCCACAACATGGACGTCCTTCCCACAATACAAAACATAAATGTCCTCCCCACTGTCCAACACGTAGACCTACTTCCCACTGTGCACAACAGAAAGATACTCTCTACTCTCCACCAGAGGTATGTCCTTACCACTGTTCACCTAAGTGACATCCTCCCCTCTGTCCACAAGAGGGACATTCTTCTCACAGTTCACTAGAAGAGGTCTTTCCCAATGTCCACAACAGAGATATTCTTCCCACAGTTTACAACATAAATGTTCTTCCCACTGTCCACCACAGGGAAGTCTTCTCTACTGTCCACAACAGGCATGTCCTTCCCACTGTCCACCACAGAAAGGTACACCCTGATGTCCACAACAGGAACGTACTTCCCAATGTCCACTAAATGATGTCCTTTCCTATGTCCACCACAGAGACATCCTTAAACTGTCCACAACATGGTGTTTCTCCCTACTGTCCATGAGAAGAACATGATTTCCACTGTTCAGCACTCGGAGGTCCTTCCCAATGTCCACAACATTGACGTCCTTACCACAATCCACAACATAAATATCCTCCCCACTGTCCAACACATGGACCTTCTTCCCACTGTTCACCACAGAAAGGTCCTCTCTACTGTCCACCACAAGGATGCCCTTACCACAGTCCAAAACAGTGACATCCTCCCCACTGTCCACAACAGTGATGTCCTTCCCATGGTCCACAAAAGAAAGGTCTTCCCCACTGACCACCACAGGGATGTCCTTCTCACTGTCCACCTAAGTGATGTCCTCACCTCTGTCCACAAGAGGGACATTCTTCCCAAAGTACACCACAAGGAGGACTTTCCTAATTTCCACAAAAGAGGCGTTCTTCCCACAGTCCACAACATAAAAGTCCTTCCCACTGTCCACCACAGGGACCTCCTTTGCACTGTCTGCCACAGTGACGTCCTCCCCAGTGTCCACCACAGGAGCATACTACCCACTGTCCACCAGAGATATGTCCTACCCGCTGTCTACCACTGTTATATCCTTTCCACTTTCCACTATTAGGAGGTCTTCTCCACTGTCCACCACAGAAAAATCCTTTCCATTGTTCACCACAGGGACGTCCTTCCCAATATCCACGATTGGGATGTCCTCACCACTGTCCACAACAGGGACGTCCTTTCCACTGTCCACCACAGAAACATACTCATCACTGTCTATCACAGGGACATCTTTACCACTGTCCAACACAGAGAGGTCCTCCCTGCTGTCCACCACAAGGACATCCTTCACACTGTCCACCACAGGGAGAATCTCACCACTGTCTACAACAGGGACATCCTTCCCATTGTCTACCACATGGATATTCTTTCACTGTCCCCAAAATTACTTCCTTCCCACTGTTTACCACAGGGACCTCTGCCTAACAGTCCACCACACAAATATGATCCCAACTATCCACTACAGAAATATCCATCCCACTGTACACAACAGGGAATTACTCCCCACTGTCTTTCACAAGGACGTCCATCACAGTGTCCATAACAGAATGGTCCTACCCACTGTCCACCGCAGGGACATCTTCCCAACTGTCCACCCCAAGGAGTTCCTCCCCAACAGTCCACCACAGGATCATTCTTCCCACTGTCCACCACAGGGACATCCTCCTGTGTACTACAAGGACATCCTTGACACTGTCCACAACTTGGTTGTCCTCAACAATATGCACTACATGGAACTTATCACGACAGTCCACCACAAGAATATCCTCTGCACTGTAAACCACAGGGACATCCTACCCACTGTCAACCACAGGGAGGTCCTCCCCTCCGTATACCACAGGGACAACCTTCTGCCTGTCCACCACATTGTTGTCCTCAACACTGTCCTCCAAAGGGATGTCCTTCCCACAGTCGACCACAAGGATGACATTTCAATGGTCCATCACAGGGAAGTCCTCTTCACTGTCCACTACAAGGATGTCCTTTCCACTGTACACCACAGGGACATCCTCCTGTGCACAACAGGGATGTTTTTGCCATTGTCTACCTCAGAGATGTCTTCTGCACTCCCCACTACAAGGATATCATTCTCACTGTCTACCAAAGAGACATTCTCTTGTGCAACACCAGAGCATTGTTCTTACTGTCCACTAGGCCATCATCCACACTGTCTACTACAGTGAAATCCTCTCAACTCCCCAACACAGGGACATCCTCCTAACTGTCCACAACACGGATGTCCTCCCAACTATCAAACACAGCGAATCCTTCCCACTGAAAACAACAGGGACATCCTCCTCACTGTGCAACACAGGGACAACCCCCTGTGCACAACAGGGATGTCCTAACCACTGTCCACAACATATATGTCCTCCGCACTCTCCACCATATGGACATCCTTCCAACTATGCACTACAGGGATATTCTCCAGTGCACCACAGTAATATCCTCCCCACTGTCCATCACAGGGAAATACTCCCCACCGTCCACCACTTGGATTTGCTCCCCACTGTCTATTAACAGTGATATCCTTCCCACTATTCAAACTAGAAAAGTCCTCCCCACTGTCCACCAAGACGACATCCTTAAGACTGTCCACTTCAGTGATATCCTCTCCTCAGATCATAACAGGGATCTCCTTCCCACTGTCCATCACAAGTAGGTCCTCCCCACTGTCCAACAGAGGCACACCCTTCCCACTGTCCACCACAAAGAGGTCTATCCCAATGTCCACAACATGGATGTCCTTCCCACAGTCCACAACTTATATGTCCTTTCCACTGTCCACCACAGGGATCTCCTTCCCACTGTCCACCACAGGGTAGTCCTCTCTACTGTCCACCACAAGGATGTCTTTTCCACTGTCTACCAGATTGACGTCCTCGCCACTGATTAAAACAAACATGTATATACCACTGTCCACCACAGAAACGTTCTCTCCACTGTCCACCACAGGGAGGTCCTCCCAACTGTAAATCACAGGGAAGTCCTTTCAACTGTTCACCATAAAGATGTCCTTCCCAATATCCTCCACAGGGACATCCTCCTGTGTACCACAAGGACATCCTTACCACTGTACACAACATGGTTGTCTCTTCAATGTCTAGTACAGGGATGTCCTCACCACTGTCCACAACATGAATATCCTCCACACTGTAAACCACAGGGACATCCTACACATTGTCCACCACAGGGAGGTCCTCCCCACTGTCCACAACAGGAACATTCTTCTGCCTGTCCACCACAGTGATGTCCTCCCCACTGTACATCTCAGGGACATCCTCCTGTGCACAACAGGGATGTTCTTACCACTGTACTCCCCAGAGATGTCCTCTGAACTCCCCACTACAAGGACACCCTTCTCACTGTCCACCAAAGAGACTTTCTCTTGTGCACCACAGGAACTTTGTTCTTACTGCAAGTTCTTACTACAGTCTACAAGGCTGTCTTCTGCGCTGTCCAACACACTCCTAATCATTGTCCATCACTGGACATCTTTTTCACTGTCAGCCAAAGAGAGGTCCTCCCAGCTGTCCACCACAGTGATGTCCTTCCAACTGTCCACAACAGTAAAGTCCTCCCCACTGTCCAAAACAGGGATGTCCTCCCCACTGTCCACCATATGGACGTCCTACCCACTAGCCATCACAGGGAGGTCCTTCCTACTGTCAACCATAGAGAGGTCCTCCCAGCTGTCCAAAACAGGAAGATCCTTCTCACTGTTCACCACAAGGACATCCTCCCCACTGTGCACCACAGGGACATCCTCCTGTGCACAACAGTGATGTCCTCACCCTTGTGCACCACAGGAACATCTGCCTTTGCACACAAGGAATGTCCTCACCACAGTTTACCCCAGAGATGTCCTCTGCATACTCCAAGGCAGGGACATCATATCCAATGTCCACCAAAGGACGTTCTCCTTTGCACCAGAGAAACTTCCTCAACACTCTTCACTAAAGGACGTCCTCCCCATTGTCCACCAAACAAACATATTCCCCAAAGTCCACTAAAGAGAAGTCCTTTCCACTGTCCACAACAGGGACGTCCTTCCCACTGTCGACCACAGAGAGTTCCTCCCAGCTCTCCACCACAGGGATGTCCTTCTCACTGTTCACCACAAGGACATCCTCCCCACTGTGCACAACAAGGACATCCTCCCGTGCAAAACTGGGATGTCCTCACCCTTGTGCACCGCAGGAACATCCTCCTGTGCACACCATGGATGTCCTCACCACTGTCTAACCCAGAGATGTTCTCCGCACAATCCACGACAGGGACATCATTCCCAATGTCTACCAAAGAAACATTCTCCTTTGCCCCAGAGAAACATCATCACCACTGTACACCACAAGACATCCTGACCACTGTCCACCACAGGGACGTACTCCCCACTGTGCACATAAGGGAAGTCCTCTCTAATGTTTACAGCAGGGACGTCCTTCCATCTATCCACCACAGGGGGTCCTTCCCACTGTCCACCAGAAAGACATTCTTCCAACTGTCTACCACAGGGACTTATTCCCAAGTTTCAACCAAAAGGACGTCCTCTCCACTTTCCACCACAGGGATGTTTTCCACATGATCCAACACAGGGGTGTCCTCACCAGGGTCCACTACAGGGACATCCTTCCTACTGTCCACCACAGGGAGGTCCTCCCCACTGTCCACAACATGGATGTCCTTCCCACTGTAAAACAAAGAAATATCCTTCCCACTGTCCACCACAGGGACGTCTTTCCATCTGTTGACTACATTGACATCCACCCCATTGTCCACCACAGGGAAGTCCTCGCAACCATCCTCCACAGGGAGGTCCTCCCCATAGTCCACCACACGAATGTCCTCCACAGTGTAATCCACAGGTATGTCCTCCTCAGTGTGCACTACAGTGAAGTACTCACCACTCTATACCACAGGGATGTCCTTTCCATTGATCACCTCAGTGACTACCTCCCCACTTTCCATCACAGGGATATCCTACCCACTGTCCACCATAGAAAAGTTCTCCCTGCTGTCCACCAAAGGGACATCCTTACCACTATTTACCACAGGGTCATCCTCACCATTGTCCACCAGTGGGAAATCCTTCCCACTCTTCACCACAGGAACATCCTTTCCACTGTGCACCACAGGGACATACTTCTGTGCATAACAGAAATGTTCTTACCACTGTCCATTGCAGAGATGTCCACTGCACTCTCCACTCCAGGCAAATACTTTCCACTGTCCACCAAAAAGACATTTTCTTGTGCACCACAGGAACATCCTCCCCACTGTCCACAATGTCATCATCACCACTGTCCATCACAGTGATGTGCTCTGCGCTCTCCAAAATAGGGACATCATTCCCAAGGTCCACCAAAATAGTGTTTTCCTGTGCACCACAGAAACGTCCTCCTCACTGTCCACCACAGGGATGTCCTCATCAATGTCCAGCACAGGGATCCCAACTATCCAACACAGAGTGCTCCTCTTCACTGTCCACCACAGAGAGTGCCTCCCAGCTGTTTTCCACGGAGATGTCCTCCCAACTGTCCACCAGAGGGATACGCTTCCCACTGTGCACCACAAGGAGGTCCTTCCCAATGTCCACAAAAGTCACATCCTTTTTAAAATCCACAACTTAAACGTCTTTCTCACTTTCCAGAACAGGGATATCCTTCTTACTGTCTACCACAGGGAGGTCCTCCCTACTGTCCACCACAGTGATGTCCTTTCCACTGTCCACCACAGGGACATCCTCCTCACTGTCCAGCACAAGGACATGCTTCCAACTGTCCAGCACAGAAATCACCACCCCACTGTCCACCACGGGAATGTCCTACACTTGGTCAGCCACAGGGACATCCTGTCCAATGTTCACCACAGGGATGTTCTCACCAATGACCAATATAGAGTTGTGCTCAGCACTCTTCATCACAGGGACATCGTTTTCCTGTCAACTACAAGACATCCACTGGACTGTCCACCACAGAGATGTTTGCCCAGTTTCCACAACAGGGGTGTCCTCAACAATGTCCAACACAGGGGTGTGGTTTTTCATAGTTCACAACAGAAACATCCCTTCTGTCATCTCCTCTCTCTGGATGCCCTTCTGCCCTCTCCTCTCTCTGGTTGCCCTTCTTTACTCTCCTCTATCTGGATATCCTTCTGTCTTCTCCTCTCTCTTGATGCCCTTCTGTTCTCTCCTCTTTCTAGATGCCATTCTGTTCTCTCCTCTCTCTGGATGCCCTATTGTCTTTTCCTCTCACTAGATGCCATTCTGTTCTCTCCTCTGTCTGGATGCCCTTCTGTTCTCTCCTCTCTCTGGATTCCCTTCTGTCTTCTCTCTCTGGATGACCTTCTGTTCTCTTGTCTCCCTGGATGCCCTTCTGTCCTCTCCTCTCTCAGGATGCCCATCAGTCCTCTTCTCCATCTAGATTCCTTCTCTCTTCTCCTCTTTCCGGATGCCCTTCTGTTCTCTCCTCTCTCTGTAAGCCCTTCTGTCTTCTCTGCTCTCTGGATGCCCTCCTGTTCTCTCCTCTCTCTAGGTACCCTTCTGTTCTCTCCTCTATCTAGATGCCTTTCTGTTCTCTCCTCTATGTAGGTGCCCTTCTGTCTTCTCCTCTCTCTGTATGGCCTTCTTTAATCTTTTCTGTAGATGAACATCTGCCCTCTTCTCTCTCTGGATGCCTTCCTTTTTTCTCTTCTCTCTGGAGGCCATACTGTCCTCTCCTCTATCTGGATGCGCTTCTGTCTTCTCCTATCTCCCGATGCCCTTCTGTCTTCTCTTTCTGGATACCCTTCTGTTCTCTGCTCTCTCTACATGCCCTTCTGTTCTCTATTGTCTCTGGATGAACTTATGTTCTCTCCTCTTTCTGGATTCTCTAATATTCTACCACCTCTCTGAATGTGCTTCTGTTCTGTTTTCTCTCGGGATATCCTTATGTCCTCTCCTCTCTCTCTGAATTCCCTTCTGTCTTTTCTTTTCTCTGGATGCCCTTTTGTCCTCTCCTCTCTATGGATACCCTTCTGTTCTCTCTTCTCTCTTGATGCTCTTTTGTTCTCTCCTCTCTCTGGATGCCCTTCTGTTTTCTCCTCTCTCCGGATGCCCTATTGTCTTCTCCTCTCTCTGGATGCCCTTTTGCTCTCTCCTCTCTCAGGATGCCTTTCTGTTCTCGTCTCTCTCTGGTTTCCCTTCTGTCTTCTCACTTTTGATTCCCTTCTGCACTCTCCTTTCTCTGGATGCCCTTCTGTTCTCTCCTCTCTCTGGATTCCCTTCTATCTTCTCCTCTCTCTTGATGCCATTCTGTTCTCTCTTTTTTCTGGATTCCCTTCTGTTCTCTCCTCTCTCTGGATGCCCTTCTGTTCTCTCCTCTCTCTAGGTACCCTTCTGTTCTCTCCTCTATCTAGATGCCTTTCTGTTCTCTCCTCTATGTAGGTGCCCTTCTGTTTTCTCCTCTCTCTGGATGCCCTTCTGTTCTCTCCTCTCTCCGGATGCCCTTCTGTCTTCTTCTCTCTCCCTATACCCTTCTGTTCTCTCCTCTCTCTGGATGCCCTTCTGTCTTCTCCTCTTCCTGGATGCCCTTCTGTTCTCTCCTCTCTATAGATGCCCTTCTGTCCTCTCCTCTCTCTGGATGCCCTTCTGTTCTCTCCTCTCCTCTGGATTTCCTTCTGTCTTCTCCTCTTTCTGGATGCCGTTCTATCCTCTCCACTCTCTGGATGCCCTTCTGTCTTCTCCTCTCTCTGGATGCACTTGGTTCTCTCCTCTCTCTGGATTCCCTATTTATCTTCTCCTCTCTCTGGATGCCCTTCTGTCATCTCCTCTCTCTGGGTGGCCTTCTGTCTTCTTCTCTCTCCTGATGCTCTTCCGTTTTCTCCTCTCTCAGAATGACCTTCTGTTCTCTCCTCTCTCTGGATTCGATTCTGTCTTCTCCTTCTCTGGATGCCCTTCTCTTCTCTCCTCTTTCTGGATGCCCTTCTGTTCTCTCCTCTATCAAGATGCCCTTCTGTCTTCTCCTCTCTCTGTATGGCCTTCTGTACTATTTTATGTGGATGCCCTTTTGTCCTCTCCTTTCTCTGGATTCCCTTCTGCTCTGTCTTCTCTCTGGAGGAAATTCTGTCCTCTCCTCTCTCTGGATGCCCTTCTGTCTTCTCCTATCTCCCGAAGCCCTTTGGTCTTCTCCTCTTTCTGGATGCCCTTCTGTTCTCTGCTCTCTCTAAATGCCCTTCTGTCTTCTCCTCTCTCCCTATTCCCTTCTCTTTTCTTGTCTGTTCTGATGCACTTCTGTCTTCTCCTCTCTCTGTATTCCAGATAATTTTCTACTCACTCTGGATAACCTTCTGTCTTCTCCTCTCTCTAGATTCCCTTCTGTGTTCTCCTCTCCCCGGATGCCCTTCAGTCCTCTTCTCTCTCTGGATGTCCTTCACTCTTGTGTTCTGTCTGGATGGGCTTCTGTTCTCTCCTCTTTCTCGATTCTCTCCTGTTCTCTCATCTCTCCTGATGCGCTTCTGTTCTTTTTTCTCTCCGGATGTTTTTCTCTCCTCTCCTCTATCTAGATGCCCTTCTGTATTCTCCTTTCTATGGTTGACCTTCTGTTCTCTCCTCTCTCTGGAAGCCCTTTTGTCCTCTCCTCTCTTTGAATACCCTTCTGTTACATCCTCTCCCTGGATGCCCTTGTATTCTCTCCACTCTCTGTATGCCCCTGTGTCCTGTTCTCTCTTTGGAAGCCCTTCTGTATTCTCCTTTCTCCCGATGCCCTTATGTCTTCTCTTCTTTCTGGATACCCTTCTGTTCTCTGATCTCTATATATGCCCTTCTGTCCTCCATTCTCTCTGGATGCCCTTATATTCTCTCCTCTTTCTGGATTCCCTTCTGTCTTCTCTCTCCGGAAGCCCTTCAGTCGTCTTCTCTCTCTGGATGTCCTTCAGTCCTCTGCTATCACTGGATGGGCTTCTGTTCTCTCCTCTCTCGGGAGTCCTTATGTCCTCTCCTCTCTCATGATGCCATTTTGTTCTCTCATCCCTCTAAATGCCCTTCTGTCCTTTTCTCTCTCTGGATGCCCTTCTTCTCTCTCCTCTCTCTGGATGCCTTTTTGTTCTCTCCTCTCACTGGATTCCCTTTTGTCTCCTCCTCTCTCTTGATGCCCTTCTGTTCTATCCTCTTTCTGAATGACCTTCTGTTCTGTCCTCTATCTGGATGCCCTTGTGTCCTCTTCTCTCTATGGATGCCCTTCTGCTCTCTCCTCTCTCTTGATGCCCTTCTATTCTCTCCTCCTGCTGGATTCCCTTCTATCTTCTCCTCTCTCTTGATGCCCTTCTCTTTTCTCATCTTTCTGGATGCCCTTCTGTTCTCTACTCTCTCTCCACATGTTCTTTTGTCCTCTCCTCTTTCTAAATGCCCTTCTGTCCTCGCTACTCTCTGGATGCCCTTTGTTCTCTCCTCTCTCTGGATGCCATTCTGTCTTCTCCTCTCTCCCTATGCCCTTCTGTACTCTTGTCTCACCAGCTTCCTTTCTGTCTTCTTCTCTCTCTGGATGCCGTTCTGTTCTCTCCTCTCTCTGGATACCATTTGTCTTCTTCTCTCTCTGGATGCCCTTCTGTCTTCTCCTCTCTCCCTTTACCCTTCTGTTCTCTCGTCTCTCCGGCTTCCCTTTTGTCTTCTCCTTTCTCTGGATACCCTTCTGTTCTCTCTGCTCTCTGGATGCCCTTCTGTCTTCTCCTATCTCCCGAAGCGCTTCTGTCTTCTCTTCATTCTGATTGCCCTTCTGTTCTCTCCTACCTTCTCATGTCCTTCTGCTCTCTCCTCTCTCTGGATGCCCTTCTGTTCTCTCCTCTCTCTGGATGCCCTTCTGTTTTCTCTTTCTGGATGTCATTTTATCCCCTCTCTGGATGCCCTTCTGTCTTCTCCTTTCTCTGGTTGCCCTTCTGTTATCTCCTCTCTCTGGATACCCTTCTGTTCTCTCTGCTCTCCAGATGCCCTTCTGTTTCTCCTCTCTCTGTATGGCCTTCTTTACTCTTTTCTGTGGATGCCTTTCTGCCCACTCCTCTCTCTGGATGCCCTTCTTTTCTCTCTTCTCTCTGGAGGCCATACTGTCCTCTCCTCTATCTGGATGCCCTTCTGTCTTCTCCTATTTCCCGATGCCCTTCTGTCTTCTCCTCTTTCTGGATACCCTTCTGTTCTCTGCTCTCTCTACATGGCCTTCTGTCCTCTATTGTATCTGGATGCACTTAGGTTCTCTCCTCTTTCTAGATTCTCTAATGTTCTATCATCTCTCTGAATGTGCTTCTGTTCTTTTTTCTCTCGGGATGTCCTTATGTCCTCTCCTCTCTGTGAATGCCCTTCTGTCTTCTTCTTTCTCTGGATGCCCTTTTGTTCTATCCTCTCTCTGGATGCCCTTTTGTCCTCTCCTCTCTATAGATACCCTTCTGTTCTCTCCTTTCTCTTGATGCCCTTCTGTTCGCTCTTCTCTATGGATGCCCCTGTGTCCTATTCTCTCTCTGGATGCTCTTCTGCTCTCTAGTCTCTCTGGATGCCCTTCTGTTTTCTCCTCTCTCTGGATTCCCTTCTGTCTTCTCCTCTCTCTGGATGCCCTTATGTTTTCTCCTCTCTCTGGATTCCCTTCTGTCTTCTCCTCTCTCTTGATGCCCTTCTGTTCTCTCCTCTCTCTTGATGCCCTTCTGTCCTCTCCTCTCTCTGGATTCCCTTCTGTCTTCTCCACTCTCTTGATGCCCTTTTGTTCTCTCTTCTATCTGGATGCCCTTCTGTTCTCTCCTCTCTCTGGATGCCCTTCTGTTCTCTCCTCTCTCTGGATGCCCTTCTGTCTTCTCCTCTCTCCGGATGCCCTTCAGCTCTCTCCTCTCTCTGGAAGCCCTTATGTTCTCTCTTCTTTCCAGATGCCCTTCTGTCTTCTCCTCTCTCTAGATGCCCTTTGTTCTCTCCTCTCTCGGGATGCCCTTCTTCCCTCTCCTCTCTCTGGATGCCCTTCTGTCTTCTCCTACCTCTGGATGCCCTTCTGTCCTCTCAACTCTCTCTGGATGCCCTTCTGTCTTCTCCTCTCTCCCTATGTTCTTCTGTTCTCTTGTCTCTCCGGCTTCCATTCTGTCTTCTCCTCTCCCTGGATGCCATTCTGGTCTCTCCTCTCTCTAAATGCCCTTCAGTATTCTCCTCTCTCCAGATGCCCTACTGTCTTCTTCTCTCTCTGGATGCCTTTCTGCTCTCTCCTCTCTCTGGATGCCCTTATGTTCTCTCTCCTGTCTCTAGATGTTCTTCTGTCTTTTCTGCTCTCTGGATACTGTTCTATTCTCTACTCTTATTGGATGCCCTTCTGTTTTCTCTGCTCTCTGAATGCCCTTCTCTTCTCCTCTCTCTGTGGATGTGTTTCTGTCTTCTCCTCTCTCGGGATGCCCTTCTGTTCTCTCTTCTCTCTGGATGCCCTTCTGACCTCTCCTCTCCATGGATGCCTTTCTGTCTTCTCCTGTCTCTTGATGGCTTTCTGTTCTCTCCTCTCTCTGGATGCCCTTCTGTCCTCTCTTATCCCTAGATGCTGTTCTGTCCTCTTTTCTTTCTGGATTCATTTCTGTTCTCTCCTCTCTCTGGATTCCCTTTTTGTCTTCTCTCGCTGGATGCCCTTCTCTTCTCTCCTCTCTCTAGATACCCTTCTGTCCTCTATTCTCTCTGGATGCCTCTCTGTTCTCTCCTCTCACCTATGACATTCTGTCCTCTCCTCTCTCTGGATGCCCTTCAGTCTTCTTTCTCCAGATACCCTTCAGTCCTCTTTTCTCTCTGCATGTCCTTCAGTCTTCTGCTTTCTCTGGATGGGCTTCTGTTCTCTCCTCTTTCTGTATTCTCTAATGTTCTATCATCTCTCTGTATGTGCTTCTGTTCTCTTTTCTCTCGGGATGTTTTTATGTCTTCTCCTCTCTCTGAATGCCCTTCTGTCTTCTCCTCTCACTTGATGCCCTTTTGTTCTCTCCTCTCTCTGGATGCCCTTGTGTCCTCTTTTCTCTCTGGATGCCCTTCTGCTCTCTCCTCTCTCTGAATGCCCTTCTGTTCTCTCCTCTCTCTTAATTCCCTTTTGTCTTCTACTCTCTCTTGATGCCCTTCTGTCTTCTCCTCTCTCTGGATGCCCTTATGTTTTCTCCTCTCTCTGGATTCCCTTCTGTCTTCTCCTCTCTCTGGATACCCTTCTGTCTTCTCCTCTCTCTGGATGCCCTTCTGTTCTCTCCTCTCTCTGGATGCCCTTCTCTTCTCCTACCTCTGGATGCCCTTCTGTCCTCTCATCTCTAGGGATGCCCTTCTTCCGTCTCCTCTCTCTGGATGCCCTTCTGTCTCATCCTACCTCTGGATGCCCTTCTGTCCTCTCCTCTCTCTGGATGCCCTTCTGTCTTTTCCTCTCTATCTATGCCCTTCTTTTCTCTAGTCTCTCTGGCTTCCCATCTGTCATCTCCTCTCTCTGGATGCCCTTCTGATCTCTCCTCCCTCTGGATGCCCTTATGTTATCTCTCCTGTCTCTGGATGTTCTTCTGTCTTCTCTGCTCTCTGGATACTGTTCTATTCTCTACTCTCATTGGATGCCCTTCTGTTTTCTCTGCTCTCTGAATGCCCTTCTCTTCTCCTCTCTCTGTGGATGTGTTTCTGTATTCTCTTCTCTCTGGATGCCCTTCTGTTCATTCTTCTCTCTGGATGCCCTTCTGACCTCTCTTCTCCATGGATGCCTTTCTGTCTTCTCCTCTCTCTTGATGGCTTTCTGTTCCCTCCTCTCTCTGGATCCATTGTGTCCTCTACTCTCTCTGGATGCCCTTCTGTCCTCTCTTCTCCCTAGAGGCTGTTCTGTCCTCTTTTTTCTCTGGATGCCCTTCTGTTCTCTGTTCTCTCTGGATTCCCATTTTGTCTTCTCCTCTCGCTGGATGCCCTTCTCTCCTCTCTCTAGATGCCCTTCTGTCCTCTATTCTCTCTGGATGCCTCTCTGTTCTCTCCTCTCACCAATGACATTCTGTCCTCTTCTCTCTCTAGATGCCCTTCTGTTTTCTCTCTCCAGATGCCTTTCAGTCCTCTTCTCGCTCTGCATGTCCTTCAGTATTTTGCTTTCTCTGGAACGACTTCTGTTCTCTCCTCTTTCTGGATTATCTAATGTTCTATCATCTCTCTGAATGGGCTTCTGTTCTCTATTCTATTGTGATGTCCTTATGTCCTCTCCTCTCTCTGAATGCCCTTCTGTCTTCTCCTTTCTCTGGATGCCCTTCTGTTCTATCTTCTCTCTGGATGCCCTTTTGTCCTCTCCTCTCTCTGGATATCCTTCTGTTCTCTCCTCTATCTTGATGCCCTTTTGTACTCTCCTATCTCTGGATGCCCCTCTTTCCTCTCCTCTCTCTGGATGCCCTTCTGTCTTCTCCTATCTCTGTATGCCCTTCTGCTCTCTCCTTTTTCTGGATGACCTTCTGTCTTCTACTATCTCCCGATGCCCTTCTGTCTTCTCCTCTTTCTGGATACCCTTCTGTTCTCTGCTTTCTCTACATGCCCTTCTGTCCTCTATTCTCTCTGGATGCCCTTATGTTCTCTACTCTCTCAGGATTCCCTTCCGTCTTCCACTCTCTCTTGATGCCCTTCTTGTCTCTCCTCTCTCTGGATTCCCTTCTGTTCTTTACTCTCTCCACATGCCCTTCTGTTCACTCCTCTCTCTGGATTCTCTTCTGTCTTCTCCTTCTCTGGATGCCCTTCTGTTCTCTCCTCTTTCTGGATGCACTTCTGTTCTCTCCTCTATGTAGATGCCCTTCTGTCTTTTCTTCTCTCTGTATGGCCTTCTGTACTATTTTATGTGAATGCCCTTTTTTCCACTCCTCTCTCTGGATGCCCTTCTGCTCTGTCTTCTCTCTGGAGGAAATTCTGTCCTCTCCTCTCTCTGGATGTCCTTCTGTTTTCTCCTATCTCCCGATGCCCTTCTGTCTTCTCCTATTTCTGGATGCCCTTCTGTTCTCTCCTCTCTCTGGATTCCCTTCTGTCTTCTCCTCTCTTTAGATGCACTTCTGTTCTCTCCTGTCTCTGGATTCCCAATTTTTCTTCTCCTCTTTCTGGATGCCCTTCTATCATCTCCTCTCTCTGGATGACCTTCTGTCTTCTTGTCTCTCCTGATGCCCTTCTGTTCTCTCCTCTCCCTGGATTCGCTTCTGTCTTCTCCTTCCCTGGATGCCCTTCTGTTGTCTCATTTTTCTGGATGCCCTTCTGTTCTCTCCTCTATCTACATTCCCTTCTGTCATCTCTCTTTGTATGGCCATCTGCACTATTTTATGTGGATGCCTTATTTCCTCTCCTCTCTCTGAATGCATTTCTGCTCTGTCTTTTCTCTGGAGGAAATTCTGTCCTCTCCTCTCTCTGGATGCTCTTCTGTCTTCTCATATCTCCGATGCTCTTCTGTCTTCTCCTCTATCTGGATTCCCAATAATTTTCTACTCACTCTGGATACCCTTCTGTCTTCTATTCTCTCTACATGCCCTTCTGTGTTCTCCTCTCTCCGGATGCCCTTCACTCCTCTTCTCTCTCTGGATGTCCTTCACTCTTCTGCTCTCTCTGGATGAGCTTCTGTTCTCTCCTCTTTCTGGATTCTCTCCTGTTCTCTCATCTCTCCGGCTGCGCTTCTGTTCTCTCTTCTCTCGTGATTTCCTTCTCTCCTCTCCTCTCTCTGGATGCCCTTCTGTATTCTCCTTTCTATGGTTGCCCTTCTGTTCTCTCCTCTCTCTCTCTGGATGCCCTTTTGTCCTTTCCTCTCTCTGGCTACCCTTCTGTTCTATCCTCTCTCTGGATGCCCTTCTGTTATCTACTCTCTCTGGATGCCCTTGTGTCCTCTTCTCTCTCTGGATGCCCTTCTGTTCTCTCCTCTCTCTGGATTCCCTTCTGTCTTCTCCTCTCTCTGGATGACCTTCTGTTCTCTTCTGTCCCTGGATGCCCTTCTGGCCTCTCCTCTCTCAGGATGCCCGTCTGTCCTCTTCTCCATCTAGATTTCTTCTCTCTTCTTTTCTTTCCGGATGCCCTTCTGTTCTCTCCTCTCTCTGAAAGCCCTACTGTCTTCTCCACTCTCTGGATGCCCTTCTGTTCTCTCCTCTCTCTAGATACCCTTCTGTTCTCTACTCTATCTAGATGCTCTTCTGTCTTCTCCTCTCTCTGTGTCGCCTTCTTTACTCTTTTCTGTGGATGCCCTTCTTCCCTCTCCTCTCCCTGGATGCCCTTCTTTTCTCTCTTCTCTCTGAAAGCCATTCTGTCCTCTCCTCTATCTGGATGCCTTTCTGTCTGCTCCTATCTCCAGATACCCTTCTGTTCTCTGATCTCTCTACATGCCCTTCTGTCCTCTATTCTCTCTGGATGCCCTTATGTTCTTTCCTCTTTCTGGAATCTCTACTGTTCTACCATCTCTCTGAATGTGCTTCTGTTCTCTCTTCTTTCGGGATGTCCTATATTCTGTTCTCTCCTCTCTCTGGATGCCCTTCTGTCTTCTCTCTCCGGAGGCCCTTCAGTCCTCTTCTCTCTCTGCTTGTCCTTCACTCTTCTGCTCTCACTGGATAGGCTTCTGTTCTCTCCTATTTCTGGATTCTCTAATGTTCTATCATCTCTCTGAATGTGCCTCAGTCGTCTCCAATCTCTGAATGCCCTACTGTCTTCTCCTTTCTCTGGATGACCTTCTGTTCTCTCCTCGCTCTTGATGCCCTTCTGTTCTCTTCTCTCTCTGGATGCCCTTGTGTCCTCTTCTCACATTCGATGCCCTTCTGCTATCTCCTCTATCTTGATGTTCTTCTGTTCTCTCCTCTTTCTGGATTCCCTTCAGCTCTCTCCTCTCACTTGATGCCCTTCTGTTCTCACTTCTTTCTTGATGCCCTTCTGTTCTCTAATCTCTCTGGATGCCCTTCTGTCTTCTCCTCTCTCCGGATGCCCTTCAGCTCTCTCTCTGAATGCCCTTCTGTTCTCTCTCTCTGGATGCCCTTCTGTCTTCTCTTTCCCTATGCCCTTCTGTCCTCTCCTCTCTCTGGATGCCTTTTTGTCTTCTTTTTTCTCTGGATGCCCTTTGCTCTCTCCTCTCTTGGGATGCCCTTCTTCCCTCTCCTCTATCTGGATGCCCTTCTGTTTTTCCGCCCTCTGGATGCCCTTCTGTCCTCTACTCTGTCTGGATGCCCTTCTGGTTTCTTTTCTCTCTGGATGCCCTTTGTTCTCTCCTCTCTTGGAATGCCCTTCTTCCCTCTCCTCTCTCTGAATGCCCTTCTGTCTTCTCTCTCTCTCTATGCCCTTCTGTTTCCTTGTCTCTCTGGCTTCCCTTCTGTCTTCTTTTTCTAGATGGCCTTCTGTCCTCTTCTCTCTCTGCATGTCCTTTACTCTTCTGCTCTCTCTGGATGGGTTTCTGTTCTCTCCTCTTTCTGAATTCTCTCCTGTTCTCTCATCTCTCCGGCTGTGCTTCTGTTCTCTCTTCTCTCATGATGACCTTCTGTCCTCTCCTCTCTCTGGATGCCCCTCTGTCTTCTCCTTTCTATGGTTGCCCTTATGTTCTCTCCTCTCTCTCTGGATGCCCTTCTGTTTTATCATTTCTCTGGATGCCCTTCTGTTCTCTACTCTATCTGGATGCCCTTGTGTCCTCTTCTCTCTCTGGATACCCTTCTTATCTCTCCTCTCTGTGGATTCCCTTCTGTCTTCTCCTCTCTCTGGATGACCTTCTGTTCTCTTCTTTCCCTGGATGCCCTTCTGGCCTCTCCTCACTCAGGATGCCCGTCTGTCCTCTTCTCCATCTAGATTCCTTCTCTCTTCTCCTCTTTCCGGATGCCCTTCTGTTCTCTCCTCTCTCTGGAAGTCCTACTGTTTTCTCTGCTCTCTGGATGCCCCACTGTTCTCTCCTCTCTCTAGATACCCTTCTGTTCTCTACTCTATCTAGATGCTCTTCTGTCTTCTCCTCTCTCTGTGTGGCCTTCTTTACTCTTTTCTGTGGATGGCCTTCTGCCCTCTCTCCTCTCTCTGGATGCCCTTCTTTTCTCTCTTCTCTCTGGAAGGATTCTGTCCTCTCCTCTATCTGGATGCCCTTCTGTCTGCTCCTATCTCCCAATGCCCTTCTGTCTTCTCCTCTTTCTGGATACGCTTTTGTTCTCTGCTCTCTCTACATGCCCTTCTGTCTTCTATTCTCTCTGGATGCCATTATGTTATCTCCTCTTTCTGGATTCTCTAATGTTTTATCATCTCCCTGAATGTGCTTCTGTTCTTTCTTCTCTCGAGATGTCCTTATGTTCTGTCCTCTACTCTCTCTGGATGCTCTTCTGTCTTCTCTCTCTGGAGGCCCTTCAGTCCTCTTCTCTCTTTGGATGTCCTTCACTCTTCTGCTCTCACTGGATGGGCTTCTGTTCTCTCCTATTTCTGGATTCTCTAATGTTCTATCATCTCTCTGAATGTGCTTCTGTCCACTCCTCTCTCTGAATGCCCTACTGTCTTCTCCTTTCTCTGGATGCCCTTCTGTTCTATCCTCTCTCTTGATGCCCTTCTGTTCTCTCCTCTCTCCAGATGCCTTACTGTTCTCTCCTTTCTCCAGATGCCCTTCTGTCCTCTCCTCTCTAAGGATAGCCTTCTATTCTCTCCTCTCTCTTGATGCCCTTCTTTTCTCTCCTCACTCTGGATGCCCTTGTGTCCTCTTCTCTCTCTCGATGCCCTTCTGCTCTCTCCTCTCTATTGATGCTCTTCTGTTCTCTCCTCTCTCTGGATTCCCTTCAGCTCTCTCCTCTCACTTGATGCCCTTCTGTTTTTTCTTCTTTCTTGATGCCCTTCTGTCTTCTCCACTCTCTGGATGCCATTATGTTCTCTCCTCTTTGTATGCGTTTCTGTCTTCTCCTCTCTCTGGATGCTTTTCTGTTCTCTCCTCTCTCTGGATGCCCTTCTGACCTCTCCTCTCCATGGATGCCTTTCTGAACTCTTCTCGCTCTGGATGCCATTCTGTTCTCTCCTCTCTCTAGATGCCCTTCTGTTTCCTTCTCTCTCTGGATGACTTTCTGTTCTCTACTCTCTCTGGATACCTTCTGTCCTCTCCTCTCTCTGGATGCCCTTCTTCACTGTCCTCTCTCTGGATGCCCTTCTGTCCTCTCATCCCTCTAGATGCCCTTCTCTTCTCTCCTCTCTCTAGTTCCCCTTCTGTCCTCAATTCTCTCTGGATGCCTTTCTGTTCTCTCATCTCTCTGGATGTCCTTCTTTGCTCTCCTCTCTCTGGATGCCCTTCTTTGCTCTCCTCTCTCTGGATGCCCTTCTCTCTTCTCCTCTCACCAGATACCCTTCTGTTCTCTCATCTCACTGGATGCCATTCTGTTGTCTCCTCTCTCTGGATGCCCTTCTGTCTTCTCCTCTCTCTGGATGCTCATCAGTCCTCTTCTCTTTCTAGGAGTCTGTCAGTCTTCTGCTCTCTCTGCATGGGCTTCTATTCTTTCCTCTTTCTGGAATCTCTCATGTTCTCTCCTCTCTCTGAATGCCCTTCTGTCTTTTCCTTTCTCTGGTTGCCCTTCTGTTCTACTCTGTCATGATGCCCTTCTTTTCTCTCCTATCTCTGGATGCCCTTCTTTTCTCTCTTCTCTCTTAAAGGCCATTCTGACCTCTCCTCTCTCTTCTGACTTATCCTATCTCCCAAGGCCTTTCTTTCTTCTCCCCTTTCTGGATACCCTTCTGTTATCTGCTCTCCCTATATGCCCTTCTATCCTCTATTCTCTCTGGATGCCCTTATGTTCTCTCGTTTCTCAGGATGTTCTTCTGTCTTCTCTGCTCTCTGGATACCGTTCTATTCTCTACTCTCCTAGGATGCCCTTCTGTCTTCTCTGCTCTCTGGATGCCCTTAAGTTCTCCCCACTCTGTGGATGTGTTTCTATCTTTTCCTCTCTCTGGATGGCTTTCTGTTCTCTCCTCTCTCTGGATGCAATTCTGACCTCTCCTCTCCATGGATGCCCTTCTTCACTCTCCTCTCTCTGAATGCCATTCTGTCCACTCCTCTCTCTGGATGCCCTTTTGTCCTCTCATCTCTCTGGATGCCCTCCTGTTCTCTCCTCTCTCTGGATTCCCTTTTTGCCTTCTCCTCTCACTGGATGACCTTCTCTTCTCTCCTTTCTCCAGATGCCCTTCTGTTCTCTATTCTCTCTGGATGCCTGTCTGTTCTCTCGACTTACTGGAGGCCCTTCTGTGCTCTCCTCTCTCTGGATGCCCTTCTTTCCTTTCCTCTCTCTGGATGCCATTCTGTCTTCTCCTCTCTCTCTATGCCCTTTTACCTTCTCCTCTCTCTGGATGCCCGACAATTTACTCCTCACACTGGATACCCTTCTGTCTTCTCCTCTCACCAGATGCTTTTCTGTTCTCTCGTCTCACTGGATGCCATTCTGTCCTCTCCTCTCTCTGGATGCCCTTCTGTGTTCTCCTCTCTCCAGATGCCCTTCAGTCCTCTTCTCTCTCTGGATGTCATTCAGTCTTCTGTTCTCCCTGGATAGGCTTCTGTTCGGTCCTCTTTCTGGCTTCTCTCCTGTTCTCTCATCTCTCTGGATGCCCTTCTGTCTTCTCCACTCTCTGGATGCCATTATGTTCTCTCCTCTCTGTGTATGCGTTGCTCTCTTCTTCTCTCTCTGGATGCCCTTCTGACCTCTCCTCTCCATGGATGCCCTTCTGATCTCAACTCGCTCTGGATGCCATTCTGTTCTCTCCTCTCTCTAGATGCCCTTCTGTCTTCTCCTCTCTCTTGATGGCTTTCTGATCTCTAATCTCTCTGGATCCCTTCTGTCCTCTCCTCTATCTGCATGCCCTTCTTCACTTTCCTCTGTCTGGATGCCCTTCTGTCCTCTCATCTCCCTAGATGCCCTTCTCTTCTCTCCTCTCTCTAGTTGGCCTTCTGTCCTCAATTCTCTCTGGATGCCTTTTTGTTCTCTCGTCTCTCTGGATGGCTTTCTTTGCTCTCCTCTCTCTGGATGCCCTTTTTGTTCTCCTCTCTCTGGATGCCCTTCTGTCTTCTCCTCTCTCCCTATGCCCTTCTATCTTTTCCTCTCTCTGGATGCCTGACAATTTTCTCCTCACACTGGATACCTTCTGTCTTCCCCTCTCACCACATGCCCTTCTGTTCTCTTGTCTCACTGAATGCCATTCTGTCCTCTCCTCTCTCTGGATGCCCTTCTGTCTTCTCCTCTCTCTGGATGCCCATCAGTCCTCTTCTCTTTCTAGATGTCTGTCAGTCTTCTGCTCTCTCTGAATGGGCTTCTATTCTCTCCTCTTTCTGGATTCTCTCCTGTTCTCTCATCTCTCTGGATGCGCTTCTATTCTCTCATCTCTCTGGATGCCCTTCTGTCTTCTCCACTCTCTGTATGCCATTATGTTCTCTCCTCTCTCTGGATGCCCTTCTGTCTTCTTCTATCTCCGGATCCCCTTCAGTCCTCTTCTCTCTCTGGATATCCTTCAGTCTTCTGCTCTATCTGGATGGGCTTCTGTTCTCTCCTCTTTCTGGATTCCCTAATGTTCTCTCATCTCCCTAGATGTGCTTCTGTTCTCTCTTCTCTCGGGATGTCCTTATGTCTTCTCCTCTCTCTGGATGCCCTTCTGTCTTCTCCTTTCTCTGGATGCCCTTCTATTCTCGCCTCTCTCTGGATGCCCTTTTCTCCTCTCCTCTCTATGGATACCCTTCTGTTCTCTCCTCTCTCTTTATGCCCTTCTGTTCTCTCCTCTCTCTGGATGTCCTTGTGTCCTCTTCTCTCTCTGGATGCCCTTTTGTCATCTCCTCTCTCTGGATGCCCTACAATTCTCTCCTCACTCTAGAATCCCTTCTGTATTATTTTCTCTCTTGATGCCCTTCTATTTTCCCCTCACTCTATGACCCTCTGTCCTCTCCTCTCTCTGGATGTCATTCTGTCTTTCCTCTGGCCGGATGCCCTTCTGTCCTCCCCTTTTTCTGAATGCCTTTTTGTTCTCTCCTCCCTCCAGATGCCATTCTGCCTTCTCCTCTTTCTGGATGCTCTTCTGCTCTCTCCTTTTTCTGGAAGCCCTTCTGTCTTCTCCTCTCTTCAGATGCTCTTCAGTCCTCTTCTCTCTCTGGATGTGTTTCAGTCTTCTGCTCTCTCTGGATGGGCTTCTGTTCTCTCCTCTTTCTGAATTCTCTCCTGTTCTCTGATCTTTCTGTTCTCTCTTCTCTCAGGATGCCCATCTGTCCTCTCCTCACTCTGGATACCCTTCTGTCTTCTTCCTCTGGATGCCCTTCTGTTCTCTCCTTTCTCTGAATGCCCTTTTGTCCTCATCTCTCCCTGAATGCCATTCTGTTCTCTCCTCTCGCCGGATGCCCCTTTGTCTTCTCCTCTCTCTTGATGGCCTTCTGCTCTCTCCTCTCTCTGGATGGCCTTCTGTTCTTTACTCTCCCCGGATGCCGGTCTGTCTTCTCTTCTAACTGGATGCCCTTCTGTCTTCTCCTCTCTCTGGATACCCTTCTTTTCTCTCCTCTCTCTGGACACCCTTGTGTTCTCTCCATTCTCTGGATGCCCTTCTGTCCTCTCCTCTCTCTGAATGCCCTTCTGTTCTCTTATCACTCTGGATGCCCTTTGGTCTTCTTCACTCTCTGAATGCCCTTCAGTTCTCTCCTCTCACTGGATGCCCTTCTGCTCTCTCCTCTCTCTAGATGCCCTTCTATTCTCTCCTCTCTCTGGATGCTTTTCTGTCTTCTCCTCTCTCTGGATGCTTTTGTGCTCCCTCCTCTTTCTGGATAACCATCTGTTCTCTCCTCTCTCTGGATTCCCTAATGTCTTATTCTCTCTCTCGATGCCCTTCTGTTCTTTCCTCTTTCTGGATGCCCTTTTGTTCTCTCCTCTCTCCAGATGCCCTTCTGTCTTCTCCTCTCTCTGGATGCCCTTCTGGCCTCTCCTCTCTCTGAATGCCCTTCTGTTCTCTCCTTATTCTGGATGCACTTCTGTTCTCTCTTCTCTCCGGATACCCTTCTGTCTTCTTTCTCTCGATGCCCTTCTGCTCTCTCCTCTCTCTGGATGCCCTTCTGTTCTCTCCTTTTTCTGGATGCCCTTCTGTTCTCTCCTCTCTCTGGATGGCCTTCTGTCTTCTCCTCTCTCTGGATGCCCATCTGTGTTTTTGTATCTATGGATGACCTGCTTTTCTCTACTCTCTCTGAATGACCTTCTTTCCTCTCCTCTATCCAGATGCCCTTCTGTCTTCTCTTTCTGGATGCCCTTCTGTTCTTTCCTCTCTCTGGATGCCCTTCTGTCCTCTCCTCTCTCTGGATGCCCTTCTGTCTCATTATCTCTCTGGATGCCCTTCTTTTGTCTCCTCTCTCTAGATTCTATTCTGTCCTCTCATCACTCTGGATGCCCTACTGTTCCATTCTCTCTCTGGATGATCTTCTGTTCCCTCATCTCTGTGGATGTCCTTCTGTTCTCTACTCTCTCTGGAAGATCTTCTGTTCTCTCATCTATCTGGATGTTTTTGTGTCCTTTCCACTCTCTGGATGCTCTTTTGTTCTCTCCTCTCTCTGGATGCCCTTCTTTTCACTTATCCCTGGATGCTCTTCTATAAGCTCCTCTCTCTGGATGCCTTCGGTCTTCTCCACGTTCTGGATGCACTTATGTTCTCTCCTCTTTCTGGATGCCCTTCTGTCTTCTCACCTCTTTTGGAGTCCATGCTTGTCCTCTTCTTTCTCTGGATTCCCTTCTGTCCTCTAATCTCTCTGGTTTTCTTTCTGTTCTCTTCTCTCTATCGAGGCTCTCCTGTACTCTCATCTCTCTGGATGTCCTTCTGTTCTCTCCTCTCTCTGGATGCCCTTCTGTCTTCTCCTCTCTCTGGATGCCTTTCTGGTCTCTCCTCCCTCTATGCTCTTCTGTTCTCCAGTCTCTGTGGATGCCCTTCTGTCCTCTCCTCTCACTGGATGGCCTTCTGTTCTCTCCTCTCTCTGGATGTCCTTCTGTTGTCTCCTCTCTCTGGATGCCCTTCTGTTCTCTCCTCTCTCTAGATGCCCTTCTGTCTTCTCCACACTCTGGATGCCCTTCTGTTCTCTCTTCTCTCTGGAGGCCATTCTGTCCTCTCTTCTCTCTGGATGCCCTTCTATCCTCTCCTCTCCCTGTATTCCCTTCTGTCCTCTCCTCTCTCTCGTTGCCCTTCTGTTCTCTTCTCACTATAGATGCTCTCTTGTACTCTCATCTCTCTGGATGCCCTTCTGTTTTCTCCTCTCCATGGATGCCAATCTGATCTCTCCTCTCGTTTGATGCCCTTCAGTCTTCTCCTCTCTCTGGATGCCCTTCTGTTCTCTCGTCTCTCTGGAGGCCCTTATTTACTCTCTTCTCTCTGGATGCCCTTCTGTCATATCCTCACTCAGGATGCCCTTATGTCTTCTCCTGTCTCCGGATGTTCTCTGTCCTATCCTCTTTCTGGATGCCCTTCTGTTCTCTCCTCTCTCCAGATGCCCTTCTGTTTTCTCCTATCTCTGGATGTCCTTCTGTTGTCTACTCTCTCTGGATGCCCTTCTATTCTCTCCTCTCTCTGGATTCCCTTTTGCCCTCTCATATCTCTGTTTGCCCTTCTGTTGTCTTCTCTCTATGGATGATCTCCTGTTCTCTCATCTTTCTGAATGCCCTTCTGTTCTCACCTCTCTCTGGATGAACTCTGTCTTCTCCCCTCTATTGATGCCCTTCTGTTCTCTTCTCTCTCTGGATGATCTTCTGTTTCCTCCACTCTCTAGATGCCCTTGTGTTCTATCCTCTTCTGGATGTTTTCTGTCTTCTCCTCTCTCTGTATGCCCTTCAGTTCTCTCCTCTCACTGGATGCCCTTCTGTCCTCTCCTCTCTCTGGATGCCTTTCTTTTCTCTCCTCTGACTGCCTGACCTTCTTTCTGCTCCTCTCTCTGGATGCTCTTCTGTTCCCTACTCTGTCTGGATGCCCTTCTGTCCTCTCGGTTCTCTCGATTCCCTTCTTTCTTCTCTCTGTGGATGCCCCTCTGTTCTCTCCTATATCAGGATGACCTTCTTCCTGCTCCTCTCTCTTGATGCGCTTCTGTTCTCTCCTCTCTCTGGATGATTTTCTGTTCTCTCCAGTCTCAGGATGCCCCTCTGTCCTCCCTCTCTCCAGATCCCCTTCTGTTCTCTCCTCTCTCCAGATATCCTTCTGTCCTCTCCTCTCTCTGTATGCCCTTCTGTCTTTTCATCTCTCTGGATGACCTTCTGTTCTCTCCTCTATCCGGATGCCCTTCTGCCTTATCCTCTTTCTGGATGCCCTTCTGTTCTTTTCTCCTGCTGGATGCCCTTCTGTCCTCTCCTCTCTCTGGATGCCCTTCTGTCTTCCACTCTCTCTTGATGCCCTTCTGAACTCTCCTCTCTCCAGATGCTCTTCTGTTATCTCATCTCTCTGGATGCCCTTCTCTCTACTCCTCTCTCTGGATGCCCTTCTGTTTTTACCTCTCTATGGATGCCCTACTGTCTTCTCCTCTCTCTACATGCCCTTCTGTTCTCTCAGCTCTCTAGATTCCCTTCATTCCTCTCATCTCTCTGGATGCCACTCTGTTCTCTTCTCTCTATGGATGCTCTTCTGTTCTCTCATCTCTCTAGATTCTCTTCTGTCCTCTCATCCCTCAGGATGCCCTTCTGTTCCCTTCTCTCTCTGGATGATCTTCTGATCGCTCATTTCTGTGGATGCCCTTCTGTTTACTCCTCTCTCTGGAAGATCTTCTGTTCTCTCATCTCTCTGGATGCCCTTGTGTCCTCTCCTCTCTCTGGATGCTCTTCTGTTCTCTCATCTCTCTGGATGCCCTTGTGTCCCATCCTCTCCCAGGATACTCTTCTGTATTCTCCTTTCTCTGAATGCCCTCTTGTCCTCTACTCTCTCTGGATGCCTTTCTGTTCTCTCCTCACTCCAGATGCCCTTCTGTCTCCTCATTCTGCATGTCCTGTTTTCCCCTCTATATGGATGCCCTTCTGTGTTCTCCTCTCTGTACATGCCTTTTTGTTCTCTCCTCTCTCTAGATTCACTTCTGTCCTCTCATCTCTCTGGAAGCCCTTCTGTTCTCTCCTTTCTCTGCATGACCTTCTGTCTTTTTGTCTCTCTTGATGACCATCTGTTGTCTCCTCTCTCTGGATGACCTTCTGTTCTCTCCTCTATCTAGAAGGCTTCTGTCTTCTCCTCTCTCTGGATACCCTTCTGTTCTTTCCTCTCTCTTGATGCCATTCTGTCCTCTCCTCTCTCTGGATGCACTTCTGTCTTGCCCTCTTTTTGGATGCCTGTCTAATCTCTCCACTCTCTATATGCCCTTTTGTAGAGTTATCTCTCTGTATGTTCTTCTGTCTTCTTTTTTCTCTGGATACCCTTCTGTTTTCTACTATCTATGGATGCCCTTCTTTATTCTCCTCTCTTTACATGCCTTTCTGTCTCTCGCATCTCTCTGGATGCCCTTCTGTCTTCTCCTTTATCTGGATGGCCTTCTGTCCTCTTCTCTCTCTGGAAGCCCTTCTGTCTTTCTGTCACTATGGATGACCTTCTGTTGTTTCCTCTCTCTGGATGACCTTCTGTTTGCTCATCTCTGTGGATGCGCTTCTGTTCTCTCCTCTCTCTGGAAGATCTTCTGTTCTCTCATATCTCTGGATGCCCTTGTGTCCTCTCCTCTCTCTGGATGCTCTTCTGTCTTCTCCTCTCCCTGGATGCACTTCTTTTCTCTTCTCTCTGGATGCCCTTCTGTTATTTCCTCTCTCACTTGAGGCCTTATGTTTTCTCTTCTCTCTGAATGCACTTCTGTTCTCTCCTCTCTCCAGATGCCTTTCTTTTCCATCCTCTCTCTGGATGCCCTTCTGTCTTCTAACCTCTCTGGATGCCCTTCTGTCCTCTCCTCTCTCTGGATGCCCTTCTGTCCTCTCCTCTCTTGGAGGACCTTCTGTCCTCTTCTTTCTCTGGATTCCCTTCTGTCCTCTAATCTCTCTGGTTTTCTTTCTGTTCTCTTCTCTCTATCGAGGCTCTCCTGTACTCTCATCTCTCTGGATGTCCTTCTGTTCTCTCCTCTCTCTGGATGCCCTTCTGTCTTCGCCTCTCTCTGGATGCCTTTCTGGTCTCTCCTCTCTCTCGATGCTCTTCTGTTCTCCAGTCTCTGTGGATGCCCTTCTGTAATCTCCTCTCACTGGATGTCCTTCTGTTCTCTCCTCTCTCTGGATGTCCTTCTGTTGTCTCCTCTCTCTGGATGCCTTTCTGTTCTTTCTGTTCTCTCCTCTCTCTAGAAGCCCTTCTGTCTTCCACGCTCTCTGAATGCCCTTCTGTACTCTCCTTTGAATGCCCTTCTGTCTTCTAATTTCTCTGGATGCTCTTTTGTTCACTCCTCTCTCTGGATGCCCTTCTGTTCTATCCTCTATCCAGATGCACATCTGTCATCTCCTCTCTCTGGATGCCGTTCTGTTTTCTCCACTCTCTGGATGCCCTTCTGTTCTCTCCTCTCTATGTAGGCACTTCTGTACTCTCCTCTCGCTGGATGGCCTTCTGTTTTCTACTCTCTCTGGATGCCCTTATGTCCTCTTCTCTCTCTGGATTCTTTGTTTTCCTCTACTCTCTCTGGATGCCCTTCTGTCTTCTCTTATCTCTAGATGCCCTTCTGTTCTCTCCTCTCTCTGTTTTTTTCTGCTGCCCTCTCTTCTCCCTTTATTCCCTTCTGTATTCTTTTTTCTTTGAATGCCCTTCTGTTCTCTTCTCTCTCTGGATGACCTTTTCTCATATCCTCTCTCAGGATACCCTTCTGTTCTCTCCTCTCTCTGTATGCCTTTCTGTTCTCTCCTCTATCTGGATGCCCTTGTGTCCTCTTCTCTGTCTGGAAGCCCTTTTGTCCTCTCTTCCCTCTGGATGCCCTTCTGTCTTCTCCTCTCTAGGATGCCCTTCTGTCTTCTTCTCTCTCTGGATTCCTTTCTGTCCTCTTGTCTTTCTGGCTGCCTTTCTGTTCTCTTCTCTCTATGGAGGCTCTCCTGACCTCTCATCGCTCTGGATTCCCTTCTGTTCTCTCCTCTCTCTGGATGACCTTCTGTCTTCTCTTCTCTGGATGGTTTCTGTCTTTCCCTCTCTCTGAATGCCCTTGTGTTCTCTCCTATCTTTGGATGCCCTTCTGTCTTCTTATCTCTCTGGATTCCCTTCTGTTCCCTTCTCTCTCTGGATGCCCTTCATTTCTATCCTCTATCCAGATGCACATCTGTCCTCTCCTCTCTCTGGATGCCCTTCTGTTTTCTCCACTCTCTGAATGCCCTTCTGTCCTCTTTTCTCTCTGGATTCCCTTCTGTCCTCTTATCTTTCTGGCTGCCTTTCTGTTCTGTTCTCTTCCCTCTATGGAGGCTCTCCTGACCTCTCATTGCTCTGGATGCCCTTCTGTT
>NW_023045092.1:0-47341 GCF_011762505.2 Arvicanthis niloticus | reverse complement strand
ATAGGGCATCCAGAGAGAGGAGAGGACAAAAGGGATCCAGAGAGAGGAGAGAACAGAAAGCCATCCAGAGAGAGGAGAAGACAGAAGGCCATCCATGGAGATG
Source organism: Arvicanthis niloticus (assembly GCF_011762505.2). Taxonomy (NCBI): domain Eukaryota; kingdom Metazoa; phylum Chordata; class Mammalia; order Rodentia; family Muridae; genus Arvicanthis; species Arvicanthis niloticus. The sequence goes on along the minus strand of NW_023045092.1, from coordinate 47,238 downwards.
GAAGGTCAGAAGGGCATCCAGAGTGAGGAGAAGACAGAAGGGCATCCATGGAGAGGGAAGGTCAGAAGGGCATCCAGAGAGAGGAGAGAAGAGAAGGGTATCGAGAGAGCAGAAGACAAATACACATCCACAGAGAGGGGAGAACAGAAGGGCATCCAGAGAGCAGAGAAGACAGAAGGCATCCAGAGAGAGGAGAGGACAGAAGAGCATCAAGAGAGAGGAGAGCACAGAAGGACATCCAGAGAGATGAGAGAGGCATCCAGAGAGAAATAGAGTACAGAAGGTCATCTAGAGATAGGAGAGAAGAGAAGGGCATCCAGAGAGAGGAGAACACAAAAAGATAATTCAGAGGGAGGAAACAACCAAAGGGCATCCAGAGAGAGTAGAGGAAAGAAGGGCAACCAGAGAGAGAAGAGAACAGAAGGGCATCCAGAGAGAGCAGTGTGAAGAAGGGCATCCAGAGAGAGTATAGGACAGAAGGGCATCCAGAGAGATGAGAAGACAGAAGGGCATCCAGAGAGAGGAGAGAACAGAAGGGCGTCCAGAGAGAGGAGAGAACAGAAGGGCAACAAGAAAGAGGAGAAGACAGAAGGGAATCCCAAGAGACGAGAGAACAGAAGAGCATCCAGAGAGAGGAGAGAAAAGAAGGGAATCCAGAGAGAGGAGAAGACAGTAGGGCATCCGGAGAGAGGAGAAGACAGAAGGGCATCTGGATAGAGGAGAGAACAGAAGGGAATCCAGAGAGAGAAGAAGACAGGTGGGAAGCCGGAGAGACGAGAGAACAGAAGGCCATAGGTAGAGAGGAGAAGACAGAAGGGTATCCAGATTGAGGAGAAAATTGTCGGGCATCCAGAGAGAGGAGAAAACCGAAGGGCATCAAGAGAGACAAGAGAAAAGAAGGGCATAGGAAGAAAGAAGAAGACAGAAGGGCATCCAGAGTTAGGAGAGCACAGAAGGGCATCCAGAGAGACAAGAGGACAGAAAGGCATCCAGAGAGAATAGAGGACAGAAGGGCATCCAGAGAGATGAGAGGACAGAACAGCATGTAGAGAAAGGAGAGAACAAAAGGGCATCCATAGAGAGGAGAGAAGTGAAGGGCATCCAGAGAGATGAGTGGACAGAAGCGCATGTAGAGAGAGGAGAGAACAAAAGGGCATCTATAGAGAGGAGAGAAGTGAAGGGCATCCAGAGAGAGAAGAAGACAGAAGGTCATGCAGAGAGAGGAGAGTACAGAAGTGCATCCAGAGGGAGGAGAGAACAGAAGGGCATCAAGAGGGAGGAGAATACAGAAGGGCACACAGAGAGAGGAGAGGACAGAAGGGCATCCAGAGAGATGAGAGCACAGAAGGGCATCCAGAGAGAGAAGAAAACAGAAGGGCTTCCATAGAGAGGAGATCACAGAAGCGCCTCTGGAAAGAGGAGAAGAGAGAAGGTATCCAGATGGAGAAGAGGACAGACGGGCATCCTGAGATAGGAGAGGACAGAAGGGCATCCAGGAGAGAAGAGAACAGAAGGGCATCCAGAGAGAGGAGAAGACAGAAGGGCATCTAGAAAGAGCAGAGAAGAGAAGGGCATCCAGAAAGAGGAGAAGACAGAAGTGCATTGGGGAGAGAAAAGAAGACAGAAGGTCATCCGGAGAGAGGAGAGTACAGAATGGCCTCCAAAAATAAGAGAAGGCAGAGGGCATCTAGAGAGAGTAGAAGAAAGTATGACATCCACAGGAAAGAGTACAGAAGGCCATACAGAGAGAGGAGAAAACAGAAGGGCATCTAGATAGATGAGAGAACAGAAGGGCATACAGAAAGAGGTGAGAACAGAAGGGCATCCAGAGAGAAAAGAAGACAGAAGGGAATCTAGAGTGAGGAGAGAATTGTAGGGCATCCAGAGAGAGGTGAAGACAGAAGGGGATTGGAAGAGAGGAGAGAAGAGAAGGGCATTGGGAGAGAGGAGAAGACAGAAGGGCATCCAGAAAAGGAGATGACAGAAGGGCATCCAGAGAGAGGAGAAATTAAAAAGCCAATACAGAGAGTGGAGAGAACAGAAGGGCATTCAGAGAGAGAGGAGAGAACAGAAGGGCATCCAGAGAGAGAGAGAACAGAAGGGCATCCAGAGAGAGGAGAAGACATAAGGGAATCCAGAGAGAGTTGAGAACAGAATGGAATCCAGAGAGAGGAGAGAGCAGAAGCATATCCAGAGAGAGGAGAAGACAGAAGGGAATCTAGAGTGAGGAGAGAACAGAAGGGCACCCAGAGAGAGGAGAAGACAGAAGGGCATTCAGAGAGAGTAGAGGACAGAAGAGAAGACAGAAGGATATCCAGAGTGAGGAGAAAATTGTCGGGAATCCAGAGAGAGGAGAAGACAGAAGGGAATCTAGAGTGAGGAGAGAATGGTAGGGCACTCAGAGAGAGGAGAAGACAGAAGGGCATCCAGAGAGAGGAGATTACAGAAGGGCATCCAGTGAGAGGAGAGAGCAGAAGGGCATCCTTAGAGAGGAGAAGACAGAAGGGCTTTCAGAGAGAGGAGAAAACAGAAGGCATCCAGAATGAGGAGAAAACAGAGGGGCATTGAAAGAGAGGAGAAGACAGAAGGGAATCCAGAGAGAGGAGAAGACAGAAGGGCATCTGGATAAATGGGAGAACAGAAGGGCATCCAAAAAGAGGAGAGAACAGAAGGGCATCAAGAGAAGGAGAAGATAGAGCGAATCCAGAGAGAGGAGAGAACAGAAGGGCATTCGGAGAGAAGAAAGAACAGAGGGCATCGCGAAAGAGGAGAAGACAGAAGGTCATCCAGAGAGAGGAGAGAACAGAAATGCATCCAGAAAGAGGAGAGAAATTAAGGGCATCAAGAGAGAGGAGAAGACAGAAGGGCATCCAGAGAGAGGAGAGAATAGAAGGAATCCAGAGAAAGACCAGAAAGCAAAAGGGCATCAAGAGAGAGGAGAAGACAGTAGGGCATCCAGAGAGAGGAGAGAAGAGAAGGGCATCGAGAAAAAGGAAAGAGCATAAGGGCATCCAGAGATAGGAAAGAAGGGCATCCACATAAAATAGTACAGAAGGCCTTACAGAGAGAGGAGACGACAGAAGGGCATCTAGATAGAGGAGAGAACAGAAGGGCATCCAGAAAGAGGAGAGAACAAAAGGGCATCAAGAGAAGAAGAAGACAGAGTGAATCCAGAGAGAGGAGAGAGCAGAAGGACATTCGGAGAGGGGAGAGAACAAAATTAATAATTTAAACAGGGGGAGATGTAGTGAGCCACTGGCTCTGGCCGAGGTTGGTGGGGCTGGGCTGAGTGACTTAAGATCCTTCTTAGTCTTATCTCAGAACGGCTATCCTTTGCACAAGCGACTACTTCCTCCTCTATGCTTTCCTCCTATGAGCCGCCCAGTTCTATGGAGTCAGGCTCCTTAATGAAGTACAGGGGGGTCCTTTTGACCTCCGTTCTCTCTCCACCATCCGGTGGAGGGTCCTCAAGCTTAATGGACTCTGCAGTAGCCCTTGTTCCTTTTGAGTACTCTATCTCTCCAGGCTCCTTGGCCTGATGCCGGCTAACACTAACACACTCTGGTTCTGATAGCCTGGAGCGGACCTCTCTTGAAACCTCTTGACTTGCCCTAATAGCTGAAAGCAAGGCAAACAAGAGGTTAGCTATTGCTGCGGTGGCAATGGGTGAATATCCACCCGCAACGAAGGTTTCTACCGCAAGCATACCTTCCAAAGGTGACCCCGTATCCTGTAGTTTTTTAACCCGCCCCAAAACTTGGGGGGGTCTTCTGCAGCACCTTGAAATTCCCGGGTTTCGGCACCAGTTGTTACGCGCACCTCTTCTGTGTCCCTTTCGCCCGCGAATAAGGACACGGAGGCAGTAATCGGGTATCACTACAGACGAGGCTTTACTTCTTGTAACAGCAAAAGCGGAAAAGACGGAAGAAACCGGAAGAGGCTCCTTAAATACACCCTAGAGTGACGTATTCACATCTGAAATGGCTGTTCGCTCACCACCCAATATTATGCCTATGGATTGGCAGTGACTAAGGCACACCTATCTGCCTAGCAACTGCGCAGATAATTGTTTACATCTGGAGAAGACACGAGGCCAGCGCCATCTTGGAAATGCAAATGTGTAGCCACTGAAACAGCGGCTCACTACAGAGAAGAGAATAAAACTGCATCCAGAGAGAGGAGAAGACAGTAGGGCATCTGGAGAGAGGAGAGAGCAGAAGGGCATCCAGAGAGGAGAGAGCAGAACAGCATCCAGAGAGAGGAGAAGACAGAAGGGCATCTGGAGAGAAGAGAGAACAGAAGGTCATCCAGAGAAAGGAGAAGCAGAAGGGAAGCCAAAGAGATGAGAGAACAGAAGGGCAGGGGAGAGAGGAGAGGACAGAAGGGCATCCAGAGAGAGGAGAAGACAGAAGGGCATCCAAAGAGTGGAGAGCACAGAATGGCATCCAGAGAGATGAGAGAACAGAGAAGAATCCAGAGAGAATAGGGGAAAGAAGGGCATCTAGAAAGAGGATAGAAGAGAAGGGCATCCAGTGAGAGGAGAATACAAAAAGGGAATCCAGTGAGAGGAGAGACCAGAAGGGCATCCAGAGAGAGGTGAATTCAGAAGGGCATCTATGGAGAGGAGATGTCAGAAGGGCATCCAGATAGAGGAGAGAAGAGAAGGGCATTGAGAGAGAAGACAGAAACACATCCACAGATATTGGAGAACAGAAGAACATCAAGAGAGCAGAGAAGACAGAAAGGCATCCAGTGAGGGGAGAGGACAGAAGGGCCTACAGAGAGAGGAGAGCACAGAAGGGCATCCAGAGAGATGAGAGAACAGAGAGGCATGCAGAGAAAATAGAGGATAGAAGGGCATCTAGAGAGGAGAGAAGAGAAGGGAATCCAGAGAAAGGAGAGGACAAAAAAGAAATCCAGAGAGAGGAGAGAACAGAAGGGCATCCAGAGAAAGAGAGGACAGAAGGGCATCCAGATACAGGAGAGGACAGAAGGGCATCCAGTGAGAGGAGTATGAAGAAGGGCAACCAGAGAGAGGAGAGGACAGAAGGGATCCAGAGAGGAGAGATAACAGAAAGCGAACCAGAGAGAAGAGAATACAGAAGGGCATTCATGGAGAGGAGATGTCAGAAGGGCATCCAGAAAGAAGAGAGAATAGAAGGGCATCCAAAGAGAGGAGAAGACAGAAACACATCCACAACGAGGGGAGAACAGAAAGGCATCCAGAGCGCAGAGAAGACAGAAATGCATCCAGGGAGAGTAGAGAATAGAACGGTATCCAGAGAGTATAGAAGACAGAAGAACATCCAGAAAGGATAGAGAACAGAAGGGCATGTAGAGAGAGTCGAGAACAGAAGGGTATCCAGAAATAGGAGGAGACAGAAGGGCATTGGTAGATAGGAGAAGACAGAAGGGCTTCCAGAGAGACGAGTTGACAGAATGGCCTCCAGAGAGAAGATAGAAAGGAAGGGCATCCAGAGAGAGAAGAGGTTGGACGGGCATTAGGAGAAAAGATTAAAGAAGGCCATACAGAGAGAGGAGAAGACAGAAGGGCATCTAGAGAGAGAAGAGAACAGAAGGGCATCTATAGCGAGGAGAGAACAGAAGGTCATCCAGAGAGAGGAGAAGACAGAAGGGAATCCAGAGAGAGGAGAGAATGAAGGGCATCCAGAGAGAGGAGAGTGCAGAAGGGCATCCAGAGAGAGGAGAAAACAGAAGGGCATCCGGAGAGAAGAGAGAACAGAAGGGCATCCAGAAAGAGGAGAGAACAGAAGGGCATCCAGCGAGAGGAGAAAGCAGAAGGGCATCCTGAGATAGGAGAAGACAGTAGGGCATCCAGAGAGGAGAGAACAGAAGGGTATCCAGAGAGAGGAGAAAGCAGAAGAACATCCAGAGAGAGGAGAAGACAGAAGGGAAGCTGAAGTGATGAGAAAACAGAAGGGTATAAGAAGGGAGGAGAAGACAGAAGGGCATTCCAGAGAGAGGAGAGGACAGATGGGCATCCAGAGAAAGGAGAAGACAGAAGGGCATCCAGAGAGAGGAGAGGGAAGAAGGGAATCCAGAGAGAGGAGAGGACAGAAGGGCATCCAGATAGAGGAGAGTACAGAAGGGCATCCAGAGAGAGGAGAGGATAGAAGGGCATCCAGAGAGAGGTGAGGAAAGAAGGGCATCCATAGAGAGAAGACTGAAGAAAGTCTTCCAGAGAGAGGAGAAGACAGAAGGGCATCGATGGAGAGGAGAGGTCAGAAGGGCATCCAGAGAGAGGAGAGAAGAGAAGAGAGGGGCATCCAGCAAGAGGAGAAGACAAAAAGGGAATCTAGAGAGAAGAGAGAACAGAAGGGCATCCAGAGAGAGGAGACAACAGTAAGCCATCCAGAGAGAGGAGAAGACAGAAGGGCATCCATGGAGAGGAGAGGACAGAAGGGCATCCAGAGAGAGGAGAAAACAGAAGGGCATCCAGAGAGGAGAAGACAGAAACACATCTACAGGGAGGGGAGAACAGAAGGGCATCCACAGCACAGAGAATACATAAGTCCATCCAGGGAGAGTAGAGAATAGAACGGTATCCAGAGAGCGGAGAAGACAGAAGAACATTCAAAGATAAGAGAGAACATAAGGGCATCCAGAGAGAATAGAGGACAGAAGGGTGTGTAGAGGAGTAGAGAACAGAAAGGTATCCAGAAAGAGGAGAAGAGAGAAGGGCATCGGGATATAGGAGAAGACAGAAGGGCTTCCAGAGAGAGTAGTTGACAGAATGGCCTCCAGAGAAAAGAGAGAAAAGAAGGGCATCCAGAGAGAGAAGAGGTCAGAAGGGCATCCAGAAAAAAGAGTAAAGAAGGCCATACAGAGAGAGGAGAAGACAAAAAGGCACATAGATAGAGGAGAGAACAGAAGGGCATCTAGATAGAGGAGAGAACAGAAGGGCATCCAGAGAGAGGAGAGAACAGAAGGGCAACCGGAGAAAGGAGAAGACAGAAGGGCATCCAGAGAGGAGAGAGGACAGAAGGACATCCCAGAGGAGAGAACAGAAGTGCATCCAGAGAGAGCAGAAGAGTGAAGGACATCCAAAGAGAGAAGAGGACTGAAGGGAATTTGGAGAGAGGAGAACACAGAAGGGCATCTAGAGAGAGGAGAAGACAGAAGGGTATCCAGAGTGGGGAGAAAATTTTCAGAAATCCAGAGACAGGATAGTACAGAAGGGCATCGGGAGAGAGGAGAGAACAGAAGGGCATAGGGAGAGAGAAGAAAACAGAAGGGCATCCAGAGAGAGTAGAGGACAGAAGGGCATCCAGAGAGAGGAGAGGACAGAAGGGCATCCAGAGAGAGGAGAGGACAGAAGGGCATATAGAGAGAGGAGTGAGGAAGAATGGCATCCAGCGAGAGGAAAGGACAGAATGGATCCAGAGAGAGGAGACAACAGTAAGCCGTCCAGAGAGAGGAGAAGACAGAAGGGCATCCATGGAGAGGAAAGGACAGTAGGGCATACAGAGAGAGGAGAAAACAGAAGGGCATTCAGAGAGAGGAGAAGACAGAAACACATCTACAGGGAGGGGAGAACAGAAGGCCATCCAGAGCACAGAGAAGACAGAAGTCCATCCAGGGAGAGTAGAGAATAGAACGGTATCCAGAGAGCGGAGAAGACAGAAGAACATTCAAAGATAAGAGAGAACATAAGGGCATCCAGAGAGAATAGAGGACAGAAGGGCGTGTAGAGGAGTAGAGATCAGAAAGGTATCCAGAAAGAGGAGAAGAGAGAAGGGCATCGGGATATAGGGAGAAGACAGAAAGGCTTCCAGAGAGAGTAGTTGACAGAATGGCCTCCTGAGAGAAGAGAGAAAAGAAGGGCATCCAGAAGAGAGAGAGAGGTCAGAAGGGCATCCAGAGAAAAGAGTAAAGAAAGCCATACAGAGAGAGGAGAAGACAAAAAGGCACATAGATAGAGGAGAGAACAGAAGGGCATCTAGATAGAGGAGAGAACAGAAGGGCATCTAGATAGAGGAGAGAACAGAAGGGCAACTGGAGAAAGGAGAATACAGAAGGGCATCCAGAGAGGAGAGAGGACAGAAGGACATCCCAGAGGAGAGAACAGAAGCGCATCCAGAGAGAGCAGAAGAGTGAAGGACATCCAAAGAGAGAAGAGGACTGAAGGGCATTCGGAGAGAGGAGAACACAGAAGGGCATCTAGAGAGAGGAGAAGACAAAAGGGTATCCAGAGTGGGGAGAAAATTGTCGGGAATCCAGAGACAGGAGAAGACAGAAGAGCATCGGGAGAGATGAGAGAACAGAAGGGCATAGGGAGAGTGGAGAAGACAGAAGGGCATCCAGAGAGAGTAGAGGACAGAAGGACATCCAGAGAGAGGAGAGCACAGAAGGACATCCAGAGAAACGGGAGAAGAGAGAGGCATACAGAGAGAATATAGGACAGATGGGCATCTAGAGAGAGGAGAAAAGAGAAGGGCATTGAGCAAGATGAGAAGACAAAAAAGGAAACCAGACAGGAGAGAACAGAAAAGCATCCAGAGAGAGGAGAGGACAGAAGAACATCCAGAGAGAGTACAGGACAGAAGGGATCCAGAGAGAGGAGAGAACAGAAAGCCATCAAGAGAGAGGAGAAGAGTGAAGGGCATCCATGGAGAGAAGAGGTCAGAAGGGCATCCAGAGAGAGGAGAGAACAGAAATGCATCCAGAGAGAGGAGAAGACAGAAACACATCCATAGAGTGAAGAGAAGAGAAGGGCATCCAGAGAAGAAGATAGAGCGAATTAAGAGAGAGAAGAGAACAGAAGGGCATTCAGAGAGAGGAGAGAAGAGAAGGGCATCGGGAGAGAGGAGAGGACAGAAGTGCATCCAGAGAGTGGAGAGAAGAGAAGTGCATCCAGAGAGAGGAGAAGACAGAAGGGCATCCAGAGAGAGGAGAGGATAGAATGGCATCCAGAGAGAGGAGAAGACAGAAGGGAATCCAGAGAGAGGAGAGAACAGAAGGAAATCCAGAGAGAGGAGAGAGTAGAAGGGCATCCATAGAGAGAAGACAGAAGGGCATCCGGAGATAGGAGAGAACTGAAGGGCATCCAGAAAGCAGAGAGAAAAGAAGGGCATCAAGAGAGAGTAGAAGACAGTAGGGAATCCACAGAGAGGATTGAACAGAAGGGCATCCAGAGAGAGGAAAGAGCAGAAGGACATCTAGAAAGAGGAGAAGAAAGAAGGGAAGCCTGAGAGATGAGAGAACCAAAGGGCATAGGAAGAGAGGAGAAGTCAGAAGGGCATCCAGAGAGAGGAGAGGACAGAAGGGCATCCAGAGGGAGGAGAAGACAGAAGGGCATCCAGAGAAAGGAGAGGGAAGAAGGGCATCCAGAGAGAGGAGTGAACAAATGGCATCCAGAGAGATAAGAAGACAGAAGGGCATCCATAGAGAGGAGAGGACAGAAGAGAATCCAGAGATAGGAGAAGACAGAAGGGCATCCGGAGTGAGGAGAGAACAGAAGGGCATCCAGAGAGAGGAGAAGACAGAAGGGCATCCAGAGAGAGGAGAGAACAGAAGGGCATCCTGAAAGATGAGAGAAAAAAACAGCATGCAGAGAAAGAGAAGACAGAAGCGAATCCAGAGAGAGGAGAGAACAGAATGGCATTCGGAGTGAGGAGAGAACAGATGGGCATTGGGAGAGAGGAGAAGACAGAAGGTCATCCAGAGAGAGGAGATGACAGAAGGGCATCTATAGAGAGGAGAGGACAGAAGGGCATCCAGAGAGATTAGAGGACAGAAGGGATCCAGAGAGAGGAGAGAACAGAAAGCCATCAAGAGAGAGGAGAAGAGAGAAGGGCATCCATGGTGAGAAGAGGTCAAAAGGGCATCCAGAGAGAGGAGAGAACAGAAATGCATCCAGAGAGAGTAGAAAACAGAAACACATCCACAGAGAAAAGAGAACAGAAGGGCATCCAGAGAGGGAGAAGTCATAGCGAATCCAGAGAGAGGAGAGAACAGAAGGGCATTTGGAGAGAGGAGAGAACAGAAGTGCCTCTAGAGAGAGGAGAGAACAGAAGTGCATCCAGAGAGAGGATAGAACAGAAGTGCATCCAGAGAGAGGAGAAGACAGAAGAAAATCCAGAGAGAGGAGAGAACAGAAGAAAACCCAGAGAGAGGAGAGAGCAGAAGGGCATCCAGAGAAATAAGACAGAAGGGCATCCGGAGAGAGTAGAGAACAAAAGGGCATCCAGAAAGCAGAGATTACAGAAGGGCATCAAGAGAGAGGAGAAGACAGAAGGGAATCCAGAGAGAGATGAGAAGAGAAGGGCATCCAGAGGGAGGAGAGAGCAGAAGGGCATCCAGAGAGAGGAGCAGTGAGTAGGGCATCCGGAGAGAGGATTGAACAGAAGGGCATCCAGAGAGAGGAGAGAGAAGAAGGGCATCCAGAGAGAGGAGAGCACAGAAGTGAAGCCAGAGAGACAAGAGAACAGAAGGGAATAGGGAGAGAGGAGATGTCAGAAGGGCATCCAGAGATAAAAAAGGTCAGAAGGGCATCCAGCGGGAGGAGAAGACAGAAGGGCATCCAGACAGAGGAGAGGAAAGAAGGGCATCCCGAGAGAGGAGAGAACAAAGGGCATCTAGAGAGAGGAGAAGACAGAAGGGCATCCATAGAGAGGAGAGGACAGAAGAGAATCCAGAGATAGGAGAAGACAGAAGGGCTTCCAGAGTGAGGAGAGAACAGAAGGGCATCCAGAGAGAGGAGAAGACCGAAGGGCATCCAGAGAGAGGAGAGAACAGAAGGGCATCCAGAAAGAGGAGAAGAGTGAAGGCATCTAGATGGAGAAGTGGAGAGGCGGGCATCCTGAGAAAGGAGAGGACAGAAGTTCATTCAGGGAGAGAAGAGAACAGAAGGGCATCCAGAGAGAGGAGAGGACAGAAGGGCATCTAGATAGAAGAGAGAACAGATGGGCATCTAGAGAGAGGAGAGAACATATGGGCATCCAGAGTGAGGAGAGAACAAAGGGGCATCAAGAAAGAGGGCAGAACAGAAGGGCATCCAGAGAGAGGAGAGAACAAAAGGACATCCACAGAGAGGAGAGCACAAATGGGCATCGAGAGAGATGAGAGAACCAAAGGGCATCCAGAGAGAATATAGGATAGAAGGACATCTAGAGAGAGAAGAGAACAGAATGGCATCCAGAGAGAGGAGAGAGCAGTAGGGCATCCTGAGAGAGGAGAAGACAGTAGGTCATCCAGAGAGAGGAGAGAACAGAAGGGCATCCAGAAAGAGGAGAAGACAGAAGGGAATCCAGAGAGAGGAGAGAACAGAAGGGCATTTAGAGAGGAGAGGGAGCAGAAGGGCATCCAAAGAGAGGAGAAGACAGTAGGGAAGCCAGAGAGTGGAGAGAAGGAAAGGGCATCCAGAGAGAGGAGAAAGCAGAAGGGCATCCAGAGAGAGGAGAAGACAGAAGGGCATCCGGATAGAGGAGAGAACAGAAGGGTATACAGAGAGAGGAGAGAACAAAAGGGCATCCAGTGTGAGGAAAGAGCAGAAGGGCATCCAGAGAGAGGAGAAGACAGAAGGGCATCGGGATAGGGGAGAGAACAGAAAGGTATCTAGAGAGAGGAGAGAACAAAATGGCATCCAGAGAGAGCATAGGACATAAGGGCAACCAGAAAAAGGAGAAGACAGAAAGGCATCCTGAGAGAGGATAGGACAGAAGGAAATTCCGAGAGAAGAGAGAACAGAAGTGCATCCAGAGAGATGAGAGAACAGTAAGAGGACAGAAAAGAAGCCCATCCAGAGAGAGCAGAAGAGTGAAGGACATCCAGAGAGAGAAGAGGACTAAAGGCATCCGGAGAGAGGAGAACACAGAAGGGCATCTAGAGAGAGGAGAAGACAGAAGGGCATCGAGATAGAGGAGAGAACAGAAGGGCATCCAGAAAGAGGAGAGAACAGAAGGGTATCCAGGAAAGGAGAAGACAGAAGCAAATCCAGAGAGAGGAGAGAACAGAAGGTCATTCAGAAAGTTTAGAGAAAAGAAGGGCATCGGGAGAAAGGAGAAGACAGAAGGTCATCCAGAGAGAGGAGATGACAGAAGGGCATCCAGAGAAAGGAGAAAAAAATAGGGAATCCAGAGAGATGAGAGAACAGAAGAGCATCCAGGGAGAGGAGAAGACAGAAGGGCATCCAGAGAGAGGAGTGGGAAAAACGGCAACCAGAGAGAGGAGAGAGCAGAAGGTCATCTGGAGAGAGGAGAAGACAGAAGGGCATCCAAAGAGAGGAGAGAACAGAAGGACATCCAGAAAGAGGAGAGAACAGAAGGGCATCCAGAGAGAGGAGAAGACAGAAGGGCATCCAGAGAGAGGAGAAGACTGAAGGGAATCCAGAGAGAGGAGAGAACAGAAGGGCATCCAGAGAGAGGAGAGTGCAGAAGGGCATCCAGAGAGAGGAGAAGACAGAAGGGCATCCAGATAGAGGAGAGAACAGAAGGGAATCCAGAGAAAGGAGAAGACAGAAGGGAAGCTGGAAAGATGAGAGAACATAAGGGCCTAGGTAGAGAGGAGAAGACAGAAGGGTATTCAGAGTGAGGAGAAAATTGTCGGGCATCCAGAGAGAAGAGAAAACCAAAGGGCATAGGGAGAAAGAAGAAGACAGAAGGGCATCCAGAGAGAAGAGAGGACAGAAGGGCATCCAGAGAGAGGAGAGCACAGAAGGGCATCCAGAGAGACAAGAGAACAGAAAGGCATCCAGAGAGAATAGAAAACAGAAGGGCATCAAGAGAGATGAGAGGACAGAAGGGCATGTAGAGATAGGAGAGAACAAAAGGGCATCCATAGAGAGGAGAGAAGAGAAGGGCATCCAGAGAGAGAAGAAGACAGAAGGGCATGCAGAGAGAGGAGAATACAGAAGTGCATCCAGAGAGAGGAGAGGACAGAAGGGCATCAAGAGGGAGGAGAATACAGAAGGGCACCCAGAGAGAGGAGAGGACAGAAGGGCATCCAGAGAGAGGAGAAAACAGAAGGGCATCCAGAGAGAGAAGAAAACAGAAGGACTTCCAGAGAGAGGAGGGCACAGAAGCGCATCTGGAAAGGAGAGAAGAGAGAAGGCATCCAGATGGAGAAGAGGACAGACAGGCATCCTGAGAGAGGAGAGGACAGAAGGGCATCAAGGAGAGAAAAGAACAGAAGGGCATCCAGAGAGAGTAGAGGACAGAAGGGCATCTAGAGAGAGCAGAGAACTGAAGGGCATCCAGAAAGAGGAGATGACAGAAGGGCATCGGGAGATAGGAGAAGACAGAAGGGCATACAGAGAGAGGAGAGTACAGAATGGCCTCCAGAGAGAAGAGAAGGCAGAGGGCATCTAGAGAGAGTAGAAGAAAGTAGCACATCCACAGAAAAGAGTATAGAAGGCCATACAGAGAGAGGAGAAAACAGAAGGGCATCTAGATAGATGAGAGAACAGAAGGGCATCCAGAAAGAGGTGAGAACAGAAGGGCATCCAGAGAGAAAAGAAGACAAAAGGGAATCTAGAGTGAGGAGAGAATTGTAGGGCATCCAGAGAGAGGAGAAGACAGAAGGGATTGGAAGAGAGGAGAGAAGAGAAGGGCATCGGGAGAGAGGAGAAGACAGAAGGGCATCCAGAAAAGGAGATGACAGAAGGACATCCAGAGAGAGGAGAAATTAAAAAGCCAATAAAGAGAGTGGAGAGAACAGAAGAGCATCCAGAGAGAGGAGAAGACAGAAGGGCATCCAGAGAAAGGAGAGGACAGAAGGGCATCCAGAGAGAGGAGAAGACAGAAGGGAATCCAGAGAGAGGAGAGAGCAGAAGGCCATCCAAAGAGAGGAGAAGACAGAAGGGCATCCGGAGTGAGGAGAGAACAGAAGGGCATTTAGTGCGAAGGGAAGACACAAGGATATCCAGTGTAGAGAGCTGCTGTTTCAGTGGCTACACGTTTGCATTTCCAAGATTGGCCCTGGCCACATGTTTCGCCAGATGTAAACATTTAGCTGCGCAGTTGCTAGGCAGATAGGCGTGCCTTAGCCACTGCCAATCCCGAGGCATATTGGGTGGTGAGCGATCAGCCAATCAAAAGTGAATACGTCACTCTAGACTGCACTTAAGTGGGGACCCCTTCCTCAGCTCGCTCTCTCTCTCTCTCTCTCTCTCTCTCTCTCTCTCTCCCCCTTCCTTCCGCATCTCTCCACATTTCTCCACATGGGTGATAAAGATTAAAAGCCTCGTTTACAGTAACTACCTGTTCTCTGCGTCTCGTGATTTCTCCGCGGACGCAAAAGCGCCAGGGGGGCGCGTTAGATCTGGTGCCGAAACCCGGGAGATTCCACGCACGGTTTTCCCACGCGGCAGAAATCTATACGAGTTAGCGGAAGAATCCTGAGCTTTGAGGACGGTTAAAAGACTGTGGATGCGGGGTCACCTCCGGAAGGTATGCTTGGGATAGAAACCCTCGTCGTGGGTGGATATTCTCCCATTGCCACCGCAATAGCTAGCTTCTTGTTTGCGTTGCTTTCAGCTATTAGGGCAAGTCAAAAGGTTTCACGAGAGGTCTGTTCCAAGCTATCAGAACCAGAGTGTGTTAGTTTAAGCTGGCGGCAGGCCAAGGAGCCTGGAGAAATGGGGTGCTCAAAGGTAACTAGGACTACTGCAGAGTCCATGGAACCACCGGCAGGTGGGAAAAAGTGGATGCAAAAGAGAATCCGGCAGACAGAGGAAGCCGGGCGGTGGCGACGCACGCCTTTAATAGTGAAACAAAGGATTTTAAAACCGCGCACAGCCGCGGCCGCTGAGACAGAATCGCGCACAGGCGCGACGACAGCGGTAAAACGTGTAGCTGCTTCTCGTGGGAAGGGAAGCCTGAAAAATTCTCTGGGCGCATTTTGCGGCCCGGGAGAGGGTCTTTTTTGTGTTTCTTTCACAGGCGAAAACAATCTAATTCGGCCCGTGGCACATGGCAGCGCAAGTGCGCTCGTGACGGCGGAGCGCAGCCTGGAGCCGCTGGCCCCCCGTGGTGCAGACACAGCTGCAGAAGCAGGAACCTTCGGAGGACCACAAAGAAGGAAGCTGGATTACAAGATCTCGGCTGACTCTCCTGCCATTGTGGCTGAGTATATCGATGTGGGATTTAATAAAATCTTAAACTATTCCAGAGGTTTTTAGTTCAAATTTAAGGTTCTAAATAAAAGCAAAATCTCTCAGTTCGAGACTGCACCTAAACTGGCAGGCAGGCAGGCAGAGAGAGGTTAAGTGCATTTACATTTGAATTAAGAGCTGCAGGCTGCGACCAGAAAAGGCAGTTTTCGTTCTGAGTCTAAAGACCAGGCCCTAGAAATGTGCTTAAGGGAATTTGTCTTTTGTTCTCATTGTTTCTTGTGAGAGGAGGGGTAAACCTAAGACCCAAAGATTTTACAACAGTCTGTGGGCTAAAGGTTATGATTGTACTGCAGAAATTAAAATTATATCTGCTTCCCTCCATGAGTATAGCTGTGCCTGCTGATAGAATATGGTTCAGGTTGTTTTAATTCCTCTGTATTTGGAATTGAGGATAAGATGCCTTAGATTCCTTTAAAATGTGTAACAATTATTAGAGAATAAAATTGGCTTTTATCCGAAGTTCTCATGAGACAAAAAAGATTGGTTATTAAATTAATCCAAAATAAAGTTCAAATTTAAGTTTTATACAACCTAACTTTTCTTATCCAGCTACCATTTCAATAAATGTTTACATAAAAAATATTTTTATACCATTCCTTTACATTTTTGGTAAAGGTAAAAGGTTTATAGGTAATAAATTTATTCATAATGTTTAAGAGCCCATGGAACAATATTTGTTAAAAAATAATTGCTTCAGAAAATGGGTAATGTTTTATATTTTACATATATATACAAATTTTGTTGCCCTAATACAAACAGGGTAAGAGGTTAAATCCTTTGGTGTATATTATATTTTACCAGTGGATTTCTCTAAAGAAAATTTTTTCTACAAGCTATTGCCTCAATATAGCGAGCTTTTAAAATTTTTAAAATACTTGTTACTTCAAAAAAGTATTCAAAGACAGTGTCTTTCAATGTTTGAGTCAATTTGACTTTAGAAATAACTCAGCCATTAAGGCTGGACTTAATTTAAAATATAAAGGCTAAACTCCCAGCGGCCACATGGTGTCTCACAACCATTTGTGGTGAGGATCTAACGCCATCTTCTGGCCTGTGAGTGTACATGCAAAGAAAAATAGTTTACTTTAATCTTGAATTACTCTTAGTAATTTTTAAAAGTTGTTAAGAGATATTATTTGACTAAAACCTCATTTTAAACTTACCATAAGAGGATTTAAAACCTCTGTTTAATGTTTTCAAAGGGATACAAGTCCAAAATAAAATCATATATATATTTTCTTGAGTTTATCTTGCTTTAACACAATTAAATTATGTGTTGTAGTCATTGTTTTAAAATGTTAAAAAGGGGTATATCTGCCTTTGTCTTGTTAAATATGTTTCATAAAGTGCAAAATGTTTCGGTTACAAGATTTAATATCTCTAGCCATTTAAATAACATTAAATTTAATAAGGTGTTTGGAAATACATCTGCACAACCGGTGTTGGTGTGTGTAGACCCTTCATTTTTCTTTATGTTATCCAACCTTCAGAATAATTCTGATATCTTGGATTGTAAAAATGTTACATGCTTTTTAGCACAAGGCTAGAATGGATCACTAGACCTAGCCTTGGTTGTGCATGTGCCTACTTTTGTGCCCATCTCAATACATCATTATAGAGACTTAAAATAGACTTTGGTCAATCAGAGAGTTGATTGGCTCTAGCCCATGTGAAGGGGCTCACAGATGTGGCTCAAATAAGCTGTGTCAGCAGCCCCACATCCAGGTGTTACACCTCTAAGATTTGTGAATGATGCATTTACTTAAAGCCATGATCTTTCTGCTTATTTAAAAGGAAAGTGAAATGGGAAATTGGACCAGATACAGCAGCCATTGCAAATCCTGATTTCCAGCCTTGATGGAGTGTGGATGGAGCCTGTTTCCTGTGGAGATTTTACTTCTTAAAAATAAATGTCTTCTGCCTTTTCTTTCTTTCTTTCTTTCTAAAGAGCGGGAATAGGCCTGCTTGATATACAGTTCTATGATGTGAATTAGTATTCATAAATGGTTGGTTTGTAAGCTCAGAGCCCAGCAATATAAGTGACAAGGTAGCTTATAGCCTAAGCACTCGCAAACCTTGGAGCAAGCATCCCTCCCTGAAATTTGACGATCTAGGCTAAAAAATAGCCTATGACAGAGACACTCTCAGTCTATGCACCCCAAGAGCTCAGCTCATTTGCACTGGGAAGATGAGAGGTCTTGTCTAGTCAGCTCTTGCCTAAATAATTGTGGTACCTGATAATAGGTTGACAGCCCTCGCACTCCTGGGAGTTATATATACTCCATTGCACAGGGATGGGTGTCAATTCTCTTTATATTTCCTTAGCCCGTGCACCCAGAGGACTGGTTTCCATGGCACCTGGAAGGGTAAGGAAAAATCTTCGGGCTGTGAGCTCTTGATCGCTTACTCCCCCCCCAAGATGGAGTTTGCTTGATCGGGTTTGAGTTCGAATCTTATTTGGTACTACATTTAATCGGCAAAAGGCTGTTTCATATTAATAATTTAAACAGGGAGAGATGTAGAGAGCTGCTGTTTCAGTGGCTACACGTTTGCATTTCCAAGATTGGCCCTGGCCACATGTTTCGCCAGATGTAAACATTTAGCTGCGCAGTTGCTAGGCAGATAGGCGTGCCTTAGCCACTGCCAATCCCGAGGCATATTGGGTGGTGAGCGAACAGCCAATCAAAAGTGAATACGTCACTCTAGACTGCACTTAAGTGGGGACCCCTTCCTCAGCTCTCTCTCTCTCTCTCTCTCTCTCTCTCTCTCCCCCTTCCTTCCGCGTCTCTCCACGTTTCTCCACGTGGGTGATAAAGATTAAAAGCCTCGTTTACAGTAACTACCTGTTCTCTGCGTCTCGTGATTTCTCCACGGACGCAAAAGCGCCAGGGGGGCGCGTTAGAGTCCAGAGTGAGGAGAAAATTGTCAGGTATCAAGAGAGAGGAGAAAACAGAAGGGAATCTAGAGTGAGGAGAGAATGGTAGAGCATCCAGAGAGAGGAGAAGACAGAAGGGCATCAGAAGAGAGGACAGAACAGAAGGGCATCCAGAGAGAGGAGAAGACAGAAGGGCATCCAGAGAGACGAGATTACAGAAAAACATCCAGTGAGAGGAGAAGACAGAAGAAGAGAAGACAGAAGAAGAGAAGACAGAGAAGAGAGAGTAGAGGAAAGAAGGGCATTCACATAAAATAGTACAAAATTCCATACAGAGAGAGGAGAAGACAGAAGGTCATCTAGATAGTGGAGAGAACAGAAGGGCATCTAGAAAGAGGAGAGAACAGAAAGGCATCCAGAGAAGGAGAAGACAGAAGCGAATCCAGAGAGAGAAGAGAACAGAAGGGCATTCAGAGAGAGGAGAGAACAGAAGGGCATCGGGAAAAAGGAGAAGAAAGAAGGGCATCTGGAGAGAGGAGAGAACAGAAGGGCATCCAGAAAGAAGAGAAGACAGAAAGGCATCCAGGGAGAGGAGAGAACAGAAAAGCATCCAGAGAAAGGAGAAGACAGAAGGGCATCCAGAGAGAGGAGAGAACAGAAGGGCATCGATAGAGAGGAGAGAGCAGAATGGCATCCGGTGAGAGGAGAGGAGAGAAGGGCATTCAGAAAGAGGAAAGAACAGAAGCCCATCATGAGAGAGGAAAAGACAGAAGGGAATCCAGAGAGAGGAGAGAACAGAAGGGCATTCAGAGAGAGGAGAAGACAGTAGGGCATCTGGAGAGAAGAGAGAACAGAAGGGCATCCAGAGAGAGGAGAAAGCATAATGGCATCCAAAGAGAGGAGAAGACAGAAGGGCATCCAGAGAGAGGAGAGAACAGAAAGGCATTCAGAGAAAGGAGGAGACAGAAGGGAAGCCAGAGGGATGAGAGAACAGAAGGGCATAGGGAGAGAGGAGAAGACAGAAGGGCATCCAGAGAGAGGAGAGTACAGAAGGGCATCTGGAGAGAGAAGAGAGCAGAAGGGCATCCAGAGAGAGGAGAAGACAGTAGGGCATCCGGACAGAGGAAAGAACAGAAGGGCATCCAGAGAGAGAAGAGAGCATAAGGACATCCAGAGAGAGGAGAGGAAAGAAGGGCATCCCGATAGAGGAAAGAACAGAAAAGCATCCAGAGAAAGGAGAAGACAGAAGGGAAGCCAGAGAGACGAGAGAACAGAAGGGCATCCAGAGAGAAGAGAAGACAGAATGGAATCCAGAGAGAGGAGAGAACAGAAGGGCATCCAGAGAGAGGAAAGAGCAAAAGGGCATCCAGAGAGAGGAGAAGACAGAAGGGCATCCAGAGAGAGGAGAGAACAGAAGCACATTGAGAAAAAGGAGAGAACAGAAGGGCATCCAAAGAGAGAAGACAGAAGGGAATCCAGAGAGAAGAGAACACAGAAGGGCATCCAGAGAGAGGATAAAACAGAAAAGCTTCAAGAGAGAGGAGAGAACAGAAGGGCATCTGTAAATAGGCAAAGAGAGGAGGCATCCAGATGAAGAAGAGGACTGATGTGCATCCTGAGATATGCGACGACAGAAAGGCATTCATTGAGAGAAGCGAACAGAAGGGCATCCAGAAAGAGGAGAGGACAGAAGGGCATTCAGTGAGAGAAGCGAATAGAAAGGCATCCAGAGAGAGGATAGGACAGAAGGGTATCTAGAGAGAGTAGAGAACATAAGGGCATCCAGAAAGAGGAGGAGACAGAATTTCCTCCAGAGAGAAGACAGAGCAGAAGGGCATGCAGCGAGAGGAGAGGAAAGAAGGGCATCCACATAAAATAGTACAGAAGGCCATACAGAGAGGGGAGGAGACAGAAGGGCATCTAGATAGAGCAGAGAACAGAAGGGCATCCAGAAAGAGGAGAGAAAAGAAGGGCATTCAGAGAAGGAGAAGACAGAGCGAATCCAGAGCGAGGAGAGGATAAAACGGCATGCAGAGAGAGGAGAAGACAGAAGGGAATCCAGAGAGAGGAGAGAACAGAAGGGCATCCAGAGATAGGAGAAGACAGAAGGTCATCCAGAGAGAGGAGAGAACAGAAGTGCATCCAGAAAGAGCAGAAGACAGAAGGGAAGCCGGTGAGATGAGAGAACAGAATGGCATAGGGAGAGAGGAGAAGACAGAAGGGCATCCAGAGAGAGGAGAGGACAGAAAGGCATCCAGAGGGAGGAGAAGACAGAAGGGCATCCAGAGAGAGGAGAGGGAAGAAGGGCATCCCGAGAGAGGAGAGAACAAAGGGCATCCCGAGAGAGGAGAAAACAGAAGGGCATCCGGAGAGATTAGAGAACAGAAGGGCATCCAGAGAGAGGAGAAGACAGAAGGGCATCAAGGAAGAGGAGAAAACAGAAGGGCATTGGGAGATAGGAGAAGACACAAGGACATCTAGATAGAGGAGAGAGCAGAAAGGCATCCACATAAAAGAGTACAGAAGGCCATACGGAGAGAGGAGAAGATAGAAGGGCATCTAGATAGAGGAGAGAACAGAAGGGCATCCAGAAAGTGGAGCTAACAGAAGGGCATCCAGAGAAGAAGAATACAGAAGCGAATCCAGAGAGAGGAGAGAACAGAAGGGCATTTCGAGATAGGAGAGAACAGGAGGGCATCTGGAGAGAGGAGAAAACAGAAGGTCATCCATGATAGGAGAGAGCAGAAGGGAATCCAGAGAGAGGAGAATACAGAAGTGAATCCAGAGAGGGGAGAGAACAGAAGTGCATCCAGAGAGATGAGAGAACAGAAGGGCATCCAGAGAGATGAGAGAGCAGAAGGGCATCCAGAGAGAGGAGAAAACAGGAGGGCATCCGGAGAGAGGAGAGAACAGAAGGGCATCCAGAGAGAGGAGAAGACAGAAGGGCAATGGGAGATAGGAGAAGACAGAAGGACATCTAGATAGAGGAGAGAACAGAAGGGCATCCAGAAAGAGAAGAGAATAGAAGGGCATCCAGAGAAGAAGAAAACAGAAGCGAATTCAGAGAGAGAAAAGAACAGAATGGCATCCAGAAAGAGGAGAAGACAGAAAGGCATCCATTGAGTGGAGAGAACAGAAAAGCATCCAGAGAAAGGAGAAGACAGAAGTGCATCCAGAGAGAGGAGAGAACACAAAAGCATCCATAGAGAGGTCAGAGCAGAAGGGCATCCAGTGAGAGGAGAAGACAGAAGGGCATCTGGAGAGATGAGAGAACAGAAGTGCATCCAGAAAGAGGAAAGAGCAGAAGGCAATCCAGAGAGAGGAGAAGACATAAGGGCATCCAGAGAGAGGAGAGCAAAGAAGGGCATCCACATAAAATAGTATAGAAGGACATACAGAGAGAGAAGAAGACAGAAGGGCATCTAGATAGAGGAGAGAACTGAAGGGCATCCAGAAAGAGAAGAGAACAGAAGGGCATCCAGAGAAGGAGAAGACAGAAGTGAATCCAGAGAGAGAAGAGAACAGAAGGGCATTCGGAGAGAGGAGAGAACTGAAGGGCATTGGGATAAAGGAGAAGAAAGAAGGGCATCCGGAGAGAGCAGAGAACAGAAGGGCATCCAGAAAAAAGAGAAGACAGAAATTAATCCAAGGAGAGGAGAGAACAGAAAATCATCCAGAGAAAGGAAAATACAGAAGGGCATCCGGAGAGAGGAGAAAAAAGAAGGACATCCATAAAGAGGAGAGAGCAGAAGGGCATCTGGTGAGAGGAGAAGATAGAAGGGCATCTGGAGAGAGGAGAGAACAGAAGGGCATCCGGAGAGAGGAGAGAACAGAAAGGCATCTGGAGAGAGGAGAGAACAGAAGGGCATCCAGAGAGAGCAGAAGACAGAAGGGAATCCAGAGAGAGGAGAGAGCAGAAGGGCATCCAGAGAGAGGAGAGAGCAGAAGGGCATCCAGAGATAGGAGAAGACAGAAGGTCATTCAGAGAGAGGAGAAACAGAAGTGCATCCAGAAAGAGGAGAAGACAGAAGGGAAGACAGTGAGATGAGAGAACAGAATGGCATAGGGAGAGAGGAGAAGACAGAAGGGCATCCAGAGAGAGGAGAGGACAGAATGGCATCCAGAGGGAGGAGAAGACAAAAGGGCATCCAGAGAGAGTAGAGGGAAGAAGGGCATCCCGAGAGAGGAGAGAACAAAGGGCATCCAGAAAGAGGAGAGAGCAGAAGGACATCCGGAGAGAGGAGAGAACAGAAGAGCATTCAGAGAGAGGAGAAGACAGAAGGGCATCAAGAAAGAGGAGAGGACAGAAGGGCATCAAGAAAGAGGAGAAGACAGAAGGGCATCGGGAGATAGGAGAAGACACAAGGACTTCTAGATAGAGGAGTGAGCAGAAAGTAATCCACATAAAATGGTACAGAAAGCCATACTCAGAGAGAAGACAGAAGGTCATCTAGATAGAGGAGAGAACAGAAAGGGCACCCAGAAAGAGGAGAGAACAGAAGGGCATCCAGAGAAAGAGAATACAGAAGCAAATCCAGAGAGAGGAGAGAACAGAAGGGCATTCGGAGAGAGGAGAGAACAGAAGGGCATTGGGAGAGAGGAGAAGAAAGAAGGGCATCCCGAGAGAGGAGAGAACAGAAGGGCATCCAGAAAGAGGAGAAGACAGAAAGGCATCCAGGGAGAGGAGAGAACAGAAAAGCATCCAGAGAAAGGAGAAGACAGAAGGGCATCTGGAGAGAGGAGAGCAAAGAAGGGCATCCATAGAGAGGAGAGAGCAGAAGGGCATCCAGTGAGAGGAGAAGACAGAAGGGCATCCGGAGAGATGAGAGAACAGAAGCGCATCCAGAAAGAGGAGAGAGCAGAAGGGCATTCAGAGAGAGAAGAAGACAGAAGGGCATCCAGAGAGAGGAGAGCAAAGAAGGGCATCCACATAAAATAGTACAGAAGGCCATACAGAGTGAGAAGAAGACAGAAGGGCATCTAGATAGAGGAGAGAACTGAAGGGAATCCAGAAAGAGAAGAGAACAGAAGGGCATGCAGAGAAGGTGAAGACAGAAGCGAATCCAGACAGGGAAGAGAACAGAAGGGCATTCAGAAAGAGGAGAATACAGAAGGTCATCGGGAGAAAGGAGAAGAAAGAAGGGCATCCGGAGAGAGGAGAGAACAGAAGGGCATCCAGAAAGAGGAAAAGACAGAAAGGCATCCAGGGAGAGGAGAGAACAGAAAAGCATCCAGAGAAAAGAGAAGACAAAAGGGCATCTGGAGAGAGGAGAGAACAGAAGGGCATCCATAGAGAGGAGAGAGCAGAAGGGCATCCGGAGAGAGGAGAAGACAGAAGGGCATCCGGAGAGAGGAGAGAACAGAAGGGCATCTGGAGAGAGGAGAGAACAGAAGCACATACAGAAAGAGGAGAGAGCAGAAGGGCATCCAGAGAGTAGAGAAGGCTGAAGGGCATCTGGTGAGAGAGAGAACAGAAGGGCATCCAGAAAGAGGAAAAGACAGAAAGGCATCCAGGGAGAGGAGGGAACAGAAAAGCATCCAGAGAAAAGAGAAGACAAAAGGGAAGCTGGAGAGTTGAGAGAACAGAAGGGCATACAGAAAGAAGAGAAAACAGAAGGGCATCCAGAGAGAGGAGAGGACAGAAGGGCATCCAGAAAGAGGAGAGAGCAGAAGGGCATCCAGAGAAAGGAGAAGACAGAAGGGAATCCGGAGAGAGGAGAGAACAGAAGAGCATCTAAAGAGAGGAGAAGACAGTAGGGCATCCAGAGAGAAGAGAGAACAGAAGGGCATCCAGAGAGAGGAGAAAGCATAATGGCATCCAAAGAGAGGAGAAGACAGAAGGTCATCCAGAGAGAGGAGAGGACAAATGGACATTCCGAGAGAAGAGAGAAAAGAAGGGCATCCAGAGAGACGATAGAACTGGAGAGAATACAGAGAGAAGAGAGAACAGAAGCCCATCCTGAGATAGCAGAAGACTGAAGGTCATCCTTGACAGAGAAGGGTACTGAAGGGCATCTGGAGAGAGGAGAATACAGAATGGCATCCAGAGGGAGGAGAGGACAGAATTGCATCCAGTGAGAGGAGAGAACAGAAAGGCATCTAGAGAGAGGAGAAGACAGACGGGTATCCAGAGTGAGGAGAAAATTGTCAGGAATCCAGAGAAAGGAGAAGAAAGAAAGGCATCTAGAGAGAAGAGAACAGTAGAGAATCCAGAAAGAGCAGAGGACAGAAGGGCATCCAGAGAGAGGAGAGAACATATGGGCATCCAGAGAGAATAGAGGACAGAAGGGCATGAAGAGAGAGCAGAGAACAGAAGGGTATCCAGAAAGAGGAGCAGACAGAAGGGCATTGGGAGATAGAAGACAAAAGGTAATCCAGAGAGAGGAGAGGACAGAATGGCCTCCTGATAGAAGAGAGAGGAGAAGGGCATCCATAAAGAAGAGAGGACATAAGGGCATCCACAGAAAAGTGTACAGAAGGACTTACAGAGAGAGGAGAAGACAGAAGGGCATCTAGATAGAGGAGAGAACAGAAGGGCATCTAGAAAGAAGAGAGAACAGAAGGGCATAAAGAGGGGAGAAGACATAAGGGCTTCCAGAGAGTGGAGAGAACAGAAGGGAATCCAGAAAATGCAAAAGAGAGAAGGCATCTAGATGGAGAAGAAGACAGACAGGCATCTTGAGAAAGGAGAAGACAGAAGGGCATCCAGATATAAAAGAGAACAGAAGGGCATCCAGAGAGAGGAGAGGACAGAAAGGCATCTAGACAGAGCTGAGGACAGAAGTGCATCTAGAAAGAGTAAAAGACAGAAGGGCATTGGGAGATCGGAGAAGACAGAAAGGCATCCAGAGGTAGGAGAGGACAGCATGTCTGCCAGAAAGAAGAGAGAGCAAAAGGCTATGCAGAGAGAGGAGAGGACAGAAGGGCATCCACAGAAAAGAGTTCAGAATGCCATACAGAGACAGAAGAAGAGAGAAGTGCATCTAGATAGAGGAGAGAACACAAGGGCATCTAGAGAGAGAAGAGAGCATAAAGGCGTGCAGAGAGAGGAGAGGACAGAGGGGCATCAAGAAAGAGGAGAGAACAGAAGGGCATCCATAGAGAGGAGAAGACAGTTGGGAATCCAGAGATAGGAGAGAACAGAAGGGCATTCAGAGAGAGGAGAGAACAGAAGGGCATCCAGAGAGAGAAGAAGAGAGAAGGGCATCCAGAGAGAGGAGAGAACAGAAGGGCATCTAGAGAGAGGAGAGAACAGAATGGTATCCAGAGAGAGAGAGAGGACAGAAGGACATCCAGAGAGAGGAGAGAGTAGAAAGGCATCCAAAGAGAGGAGAAGACAGTAGGACATCCGGAGAGAGGAGAGAACAGAAGGGCTTCCAGAGAGAGAAGAGGACACAAGGGCATCCAGAGAGAGGAGAGAACAGAAGGGCATCCAGAGAGAGGATAGAACAGAAGGGTATCCAGAGAGAGGAGAGAACAGAAGGGCATCCAGAGAGAGAGGAGAGAACAGAAGGGCAACCATAGAAAGGAGGAGACAGAAGGGCATCCAGAAAGAGGAGATTACAGAAGGATATCCAAAGAGAAAAGTGAACAGAAGCGCATCCCGAGAGATGAGAGAACAGGAAAGAATCCAGAAATAGGAGAGAACAGAAGCCCATCCAGAGAGAACAGAAGAGTGAAGGACATCCAGAGAGAGAAGAGGAATGAAGGCCATCTGGAGAGAAGAGAACACAGAAGGGCATCTAGAGAGAGGCGAAGACAGAAGGGTATCCAGAGTGTGTAGAAAATTGTCGGGAATCCAGAGAGAGGAGAAGAGAGAAGGGCATCAGGAGATATGAGAAGACAGAAGGGCATCCAGAGAGAGGGGAGGACAGAATTTCCTCCAGAGAGGAGAGAGAGCAGAAGGGCATCCAGAGAGAGGAGAAGAAAAAAGCATCCACATAAAATAGTACAGAAGGCCATACAGAGAGAGAAGAAGACAGAAGGGCATGTAGATAAAGGAGAAAACAGAAGGGCATCCAGAAAAAGGAGACAACAGAAGGGCATCCAGAGAAGGAGAAGACGGAAGCGAATCCAGAGAGAGGAGAGAACAGAAGGGCATCAGGCGAGATGAGAAGACAGAAGGTCATTCAGAGAGAGGAGATGACAGAAGGGCATCCAGAGAGAGGAGAAGAAAAATTGGGAATCCAGAGAGAGGAGAGAACAGAAGTGCATCCAGAAAGAGGAGAAGACAGAAGGGCTTCCAGAGATAGGAGAGGATAGAACAGCATCCAGAGAGAGGAGAAGACAGAAGGGTATCCAGAGAGAGGAGAGAACAGAAGGGCATCCAGACAGAGGAGAGAACAGAAGGGCATCTAGAGAGAGGAAAAGACAGAAGGGCATCCGGAGAGAGGAGAGAACAGAAGGGTATCCAGAAAGAGGAGAGAACAGAAGGGCATCAAGAAAGAGGAGAAGACAGAAGGGAATCCAGAGAGAGGAGAGAACAGAAGGGCATCAAGAGAGTGGAGAAGACAGAAGGGCATCCAGAGAGAGGAGAGAACAGAAGGGCAACCAGAGAGAGGCGAGGGCAGGAGGGCATCCAGAGAGATGGGAAGACAGAAAGGATGTTTCTGTTTCGAAGTATGGAAAAGCACACCCCTGTGGTGGACATTGGTGAAGACGCCCCTGTTGTTGACAGTGGGATAACATCTCTGCGGTGGACAGTCCAGTGGACGTCTTGTGGTTTACAGGAAAAAGATGTCCCTGTGGTGAAGAGTGCTGAGTACAACACTATGTTGGACGTTAGTGAGAACATCACTGTTGTGAACATTGGGCAGGATGTCCCTGTGGCTGACCAAGTGTAGGACATTCCCGTGGTGGACAGTGGGGTGGTGATTTGTTTGCTCAACAGTTAGAAGGATGTCCTTGTGCTGGACAGTGAGGAGGACGTCCCTGTTGTGGACACGGGAAAGGACATCACTGTGGTGGACAGGAGAGAGGACCTCCCTGTGGTAGACAGTAAGAAGGATATCCCTGTTCTGGAAAGTGAGAAAGATGTTTATGTTGTGGATTTTAAAAAGGATGTCACTTTTGTGGACGTTGGGAATGACCTACTTGTGGTGCACAGTGGGAAGGATATCCCTCTGGTGGACAGTTGGGAGGACATCCCTGTGGTGGACAGCTGGGAGGAACTCTCTGTGGTGGACAGTGAAGAGGAGCACTCTGTGTTGGATAGTTGGGATCCCTGTGCTGGACAGTGATGAGGACATCCCTGTCGCGGACAGTGGGGAAGACGTTTCTGTGGTGCACAAGAAAACACTATTTTGGTGGACCTTGGGAATGATGTCCCTGTTTTGGAGAGTGCAGAGCACATCACTGTGGTGGACAGTGGTGATGATGACATTGTGGACAGTGGGGAGGATGTTCCTGTGGTGCACAAGAAAACGTCTCTTTGGTGGACAGTGGGAAGTATTTGCCTGGAGTTGAGAGTGCAGTGGACATCTTTGCAATGGACAGTGGTAAGAATATTTCTGTTATGCACAGAAGAATGTCCCTGTGGTACACAGTGGAAAGGATGTTCCTGTGGTGAAGAGTGGGATGGATTTCGCACTGGTGGACATTGGTAAGGATGACCCTGTGGTAAATAGTGGTAAGGATGTCCCTGTGGTGGACAGTAGGGAGAATCTTTCTGTGGTGGACAGTGGGTAGGATATCCCTGTGATGGAAAGTGGGGAGATAGTCACTGAAGTGGTCAATGGGAAGGACATCCCTATGGTATACAGTGGTGAGTACTTCACTGTAGTGCACACTGAGGAGGACATGCCTGTGGATTACACTGTGGAGGACATCCGTGTGGTGGACTATGGGGAGGACCTCCCTGTGGAGGATGGTTGCGAGGACTTCCCTGTGGTGGACAATGGGGTGGATCTAAATGTAGTCGACAGATGGAAAGACGTCCCTGTGGTGAACAGTGGGAAGGACATTACTTTGTTTTACAGTGGGAAGGACATCCATGTTGTGGACTGTGGGGAGGACCTCCCTGTGGTGGACAGTGGGAAGGACATCCATGTTGTGGACAGTGAGGAGGACCTCCCTGTGGTGGACAGTAGGAAGGATGTCCCCGTAGTGGACCTTGGTGAGGACACCCCTGTGTTGGACCACGTGGAAAACATCCCTGTGGTGGAAAGTGGGGAGGACGTGCCTTTGGTTGACACTGGGGAATAAGTCCCTGTGGTAAACAGTTGGAAGGATGTCTTTCTGGTGGACAGTGGGAAGGACCCGCTCTGGTGGATAGTTGGAAGGATGTCCCTGCTGTAAACAGTGGAGAGGACTTCCCTTAGGTGGACAGTGGGGAGTACGTCCCTGTGGTGGACAGTGGTCAGGATGTCTTGTGGTGGACAGTGGTGATGATGTTTCTCTGGGGCAAAGGAGAATGTCCCTTTGGTAGACATTGGGAATGATGTCCCTGTCGTGGATTGTGTGGAGAACATCTCTGGGGTAGACAGTGGTGAGGACATCCATGGTGTGCACAGGAAGATGTTCCTGTGGTGCACAAGGGTGAGGACATCCCTGTTGTGCACGGGAGGATGTCCTTGTTGTGCACATTGGGGAGGATGTCCTTGTGGTAAACAGTGAGAAGGACATCCCTGTGGTGGAGAGCTGGGAGGAACTCTCTGTGGTGGACAGTTGGAAGGACGTCCCTGTTGTGGACAGTGGAAAGGACTTCTCTTTAGTGGACTTTGGGGAATACGTTTGTTTGGTGGACAATGCAGAGGATGTCCTTTGGTGGAGAGTGTTGAGGAAGCTTCTCTGGTGCAAAGGAGAACGTTCTTTGCTGGACATTGGCTATGATGTTTTTGCCTTGAAGTGTGCAGAGGACATCTCTGGGGTAAACTGTGGTGAGGACATTCCTGGTGTGCAAAGGCAGATGTTCCTGTGGTGCACAAGGGTGAGGACATCACTGTTGTGCACAGGAGGATGTCCCTGTGGTGCACAGTGGGGAGGATGTCCTTGTGGTGAACAGTGAGAAGGATGTTCCTGTTTTGGACAGCTGGGAGGACCTCTCTATTGTTGAGAGTACGAAGGACCTCCCTGTAATGGCTAGTGGGTAGTAAATCCATATGGTGGACAGTGGGGAGGACTTTACTGTTGTGGACAGTTGGAAGGATGTCATTGTGGTGGACAGCTGGGAGGACCTCTCTTTGGTTGACAGTGAAAAAGATGTCCAGTGATGGACAATGATGAGGAGTGTGTTGTACAGCACAGAAGTCAGCCTTGTAGACTCTAGTAAGAACTTGCAGTAAGAATAAAGTTCCTGTGGTGCACAAAAGAATGTCTCTTTGGTGGACAGTGAGAAGGGTGTCCTTGTAGTGGGGAGTTCAGAGGACATCTCTGGGGAGTACAATGGTAAGAACATCCCTGTTGTGCACAAGAGGATGTCCTTGAGATGTACAGTGGGGAGGACATCACTGTGGTGGACAGGCAGAAGAATGTTCCTATTGTGGACAGTGGGGAGGACCTCCCTGTGGTGGACAATGTGTAGGATGTCCCTGTGGTTTACACTGTAGAGGGTATTCATGTTGTGGACAGTGGTGAGGACATTCCTGTAGTGGACAACCATGTTGTATACAGTGGTAAGGATGTCCTTGTTGTACACAGGAGGATGTCCCTGTGGTGGATATTGGGAAGAACATCTCTATGGTGAACAGTTGAAAGGACGTCCCTGTGATTTACATTTGGGAGGACCTCCCTGTGGTGGACAGTGGAGAGAACATTTCTGTGGTGGACAGTGGTATATACATGTTTGTTGTAAACTGTGGTGAGGACGTCAATCTGGTAGATAGTGGAAAAGACATCCTTGTGTTGGACAGTAGAGAGGAATACCATGTGGTGGACAGAGGGAAGGAGGTCCCTGTGGTGGACAGTGGAAAGGACATATAAGTTGTGGACAGTGGGAAGGACATCCCTGTTGTGGACATTGGGATAGACCTCTTTGTGGTGGACAGTGGGAAGGGTGTGCCTCTGGTGGAATGTTTGGAGGACCTACTTGTGATGTACAGTGGGAAGGACATCCCTGTTATGATCTGAGGAGAGGATATCACTGAAGTCGACAGTCTTAAGTATGTCGTCTTGGTGCACAGCGGGGAGTACTTTTCTAGTTTGAATAGTGGGAAGGATATCACTGTTGTAGACAGTGGGGAGCAAATCCAAGTGGTGGACGGTGGGGAGTATTTCCCTGTGATGGACAGTGGGGAGGATATTACTGTGGTGCACTGGAGAATAACTCTGTGGTGCATAGTTGGAAGGATGTCCATATGGTGGAGAGTGCGGAGGACATATCTGTTGTGGACAGTAGTGAGGACATTCCTGTTGTGAACAGGGGGATGTCCCTTTGTTGCACAGTGGGGAGGATGTCCCTGTTGTTTTCAGTGGGAAGGATTCACTGTGTTTGATAGTTGGGAGGACATCCGTGTTGTGGACAGTTAGGAGGATGTCCCTGTGTTGGAGAGTTGAGAGGATTTCACTGTAGTAGACAGTGTGGATGATGGCCTTGTGGACAGTAAGAAGAACTCTCCGGTAGTGCACAAGAGAATGTCTCTTTGGTGAACAGTGAGAATGATGTCCTTGTAGTCGGGAGTGCAGAAGACAACTCTGGGGTAGACAATGGTAAAAAAATCCCTGTTGTGCACATGAGGATGTCCCTGTGGTGTACAGTGGAAAGGACATCCCTGTAGTGGACAGTGAAGAGGACTTTCCTGTGATGGACCATTGAAATATCATCCTTGTGGTCGACTGTGGGAAGAATGTCCCTTTGGAGGACAGTGTTGAGGACGACAATGTGGTGGACAGGCAGAAGATTGTCTCTGTGGTAGACGGAGGGGAGGACCTCCCTGTGGTGGACAGTGGGTAGGATGTCCCTGTGGTTTACAGTGCAGAGGATATTCTTGTGGTGGACTGTGGTGATAACTTCCATGTAGTGCATACTGTTGAGGACAACCATGCTGTGGACAGTGGTAAGAATGTCCTTGTAGTACACAGGAGGATATCCCTGTGGTGGACAGTGGGAAGAATGATCCTGTGGTGGACTGTTGGGGAGGAACTCCTTGGGTGGACAGTTGGTAAGATGTCCCTGTGGTGGACAGTGTGTAGGATCATTCTGTTGTGGACACTGTGATGGATGTCCTTGTGAAGGACAGTGGGGAGTAATTCCCTGTTGTGTACAGTGGGATGGATGTTTCTGTAGTGGACACTTGGGAGCATATTTGTGTGGTGGACAGTTAGGAAGAGGTCCCTGTTGTAAACAGTGGGAAGGAAGTCCTTGTGGTGGACAGCAGGGAGTACTTCACTGTGTTGGACAGTGGTAAAGATGTCCCTGTGATAGACAGTGATGAGTATGTTTCTGTGGTGGACAGTGGAAAGGACGTCCCGGTTGTGGACAGTGGTGAGGACTTCCCAGTTGTGGATATTGGGAAGGACGTCCCTGTGGTGAACAGTGGAAAGGATTTTTCTGTGGTGGACAGTGGATAGGACCTCCTAATGGTGGAAAGTGGAAAGGATTTAACAGTGGTGGACAGTGGGATGGACATATCTCTGGTGGACAGTGGGTAGTATGTTCCTGTGGTGGACACTGGGGAGGATGTCACTGTGTTGGACAGTGAAAAGGAGGTCCCTGTGGTGGACAGTGGGAAGGACTTTTATGTTGTGGACTGTGGGAAGAACGCCTTTGTTGTGGACATTAGGAAATACCTCCTTGTGGTGAACTTTGGGAAGAATGTCCTTCTTGTGGACGGAGGTGAGGATATCACTTAGGTGAACAGTGAGAAGGACATCCCTGTGGTGGTCAGTGGGGAAGACCTTTCTTTTGTGGACAGTGGGAAGGACATCACTATTGTGGACAGTGGGGAGTGAAACTGGTTTGGACAGTGGTAAGGACATCCATGTGGTGGACAGAAGAGAGGACCTTTCTGTGGGAAAGAAAGACAGTGGGAAGAAGTTCCATGTGTTGGACAGTGGGGAAGATATTTATGTTGTGGATTGTGGGAAGGACGTCAATGTTGTCGACATTGGGAAGGACCTCTGAGTGCTGAACAGTGGAAATCATGTCCTTCTCGTGGACAGCAGGGAGAAACACCATGTGGTGGACAGTTTCAGGAAGTCTCTGTGGTGGACATAGGAAAGGACATCATTTAGTGGACATTGGGAAGTACGTTCCTGTTGTGGACATTAGGGTGTACCTTTCTGTGGTGGACAGTGGGAAGGACATGCCTGTTGTGGACAATTGAGAGGACATCCCTGTGGTGGACAGTGGAAAGGACATCACTTAGATGGACAGTAGAGAAGACTTCCCTATGGTGGACAGTGGGAAGGACATTTATGTTGTAAACTGTGGGAAGAACATCTCTGTTGTGGACATTGGGAAAGACCTCTTCTAGTGAACTGTGAGAAGAATGTTCGTCTTGTGGACAAAGGGGAGGAGGTCACTTAGGTGAACAGTGGTAAGGACATTCCTCTAGTGGAGAGTAGAGATGATCTTTCTGTTGTGCACAGTGGGAGGTATGTCTATGTGTTGGACAGTGGGGAGGACATTTATGTTTTGGATTGTGCGAAGGACGTCCATGTTGTGGACATTTGGAAGGACTTTTGTGTGGTGGACCATGGGAAGCATTTCCCTCACATGGACAGTGGGGAGAAACACCATGTGGTGAACAGTGGGAAGGACATCTCTCTGGTGGACATACAGGAGGACATCATTTAGTGAACATTGGGAAGTACGTTCCTGTTGTGGACAGCAGGGTGTACCTTTCTTTGCTGGACAGTGGGAAGGACATGCCTGTTGTGGACAGTGTGGAGAACGTCGCTTTGATGAACAGTGGAAAGGACATCCCTGTGGTGGACAGTAGAGAGTACTTCCCTGTGCTGTACAGTGGGAAGGAGGTCCCTGTGGTGTACCATGGAAATGATATGCCTGTTGTGGACAGGGCAGAGGACATCACTGTGGTGGACAGTGTAAGGGACATACCTGTGGTGGACAGTATAGAGCACTTCCCTCTGGTGGACAGTGAGAAGGAGGTCTCTGTGGTTGATAGTGGAAGGAAATATATGTTGTGGACTGTGGGAAGGATGTCCCTGTTGTGGACATTGGGAAAGACCTCCTTGTGGTGAACAGTAGAAAGGATGTCCCTCTGGTGGTCATTAGGGAGGAACTCCATGTGGTGGACAGTGGGAAGGATTTTCCTCTCTGGTGGACAGTGGAGAGGATGTACCTGTGGTGGACAGTGGAAAGGACAATCTATGGTGGACAATGGGAAGACTGTCCCTTTGGTGGAAAGCAGGGAGGTGCTCTCTGTGGTGGACAGTGGGAAGGACATCCCTGTGGTGGACAGTAAAAGGATGTCTCTTTCGTGCACATTGGGGAAGATGTCCCACTTTGATGGACAGTAGAGAGGACCTCCCTGTGGTGGACGTTGGGAAGGAGGTCCGTGTTGTGGACAGTGGGGAGAATATTTCTGTGGTGGAACATTGAAATGACGTCTCTGTGGTGGACAGTGCAGAGGACCTCTTTGTGGTACACAGTGGGTAGTATGTCCCTGTGATAGACAGTGTGTAGCATGGTCCTGTGGTGGACAATGGGCAGGACGTCCCTGTGGTGGACAGTAGAAAGAACATCCCTGTTGTGGACAGTGGGGAGGGTGTTCCTGTGGTTGACAGTGGAAACTACATAACTTTGATGGACAGTAGAAAGCACCTCCCTGTGGTGAACAGTGGGAAGGTGGTCCGTGTGGTGGACAGTGGGAAGGACATTTATGTTGTTGACTGTGGGAAAAATATCTGTTGTGGACATTGGGAAAGACCTCCTTGTGGTGAACTGTGGAAAGAATGTCCCTCTTGTGGACAGAGGGGAGGAAGTCACTTAGGTGGAAAGTGGGAAGGACATCCCTGTGGTGGACAGTGTGGAGGATGTCCCTTTGTTTACAGTGAGAAGGACTTTGCTGTGTTTGATAGTTGAGAGAACATCTATGTTGTGGACAGTTGGGAGGATGTCCCTGTGTTGGAGAGTTGAGAGGATGTCACTGTGGTGGACAGTGTGGATGACAACCTTGTGGACAGTAAGGACAATGCTCCTGTGGTGCTCAAGAGAATGTGTCTTTGGTGGACAGTGAAAAGGATGTCCTTGTAGTGGGGAGTGCAGAAGACATCTCTGGGTTGGACAGTGGTAAGAACATCCCTGTTGTGCACAGGAGGATGTCCCTGTGGTATACAGTGGGAAAGACATCCCTGTGGTGGACAGTGAAGAGGTCTTCCCTTCGGTGGAAAGTTGAAATGACATCCTTGTCGAAAGTGGGAAGGACATCCCTTTGGAGGACAGTGGAGGGGACATCATTGTGGTAGACAGACAGAAGGATGTCCCTGTGGTGGACAGAGGGGTGGACCTGCCTGTGGTGGACAGTGGGTAGGATGTTCCTGTGGTTTACAGTGCAGAGGATATTCGTGTGGTGGACGGCAGTGAGGACTTCCCTGTAGTGCATATTGTTGAGGACAACCATGTTGTGGACAGTGGTAAGGATGTCCTTGTAGGACACAAGAGGATATCCATGTGGTGGACAGTAGGAAGGGCATCTGTTTGGTGGACTGTGGAAAAAACATCCCTGTGGTTGACAGTTGGGTGGACCTAACTGTGGTGGACAGTGGGGAGGACACATCTTTTGTGGACAGTGGGTAGGATGTCCCTGTGGTGGATTGTGGAAAGGACATCCCTTTGATATACAGTAGAGAGGACCTCCCTGTGGTGGACATTGGGAAGGAGGTCCCTGTTGTGGACAGTGGGAAGAATATTTCTGTGGTGGACCATTGAAAAGATGTCTCTGTGGTGGACCTTGGAGAGGACCTTTTTGTTGTAGTCTGTGGGTAGTATGTCCCTGTGGTAGACAGTGTGTACTATGGTCCTGTGATGGACACTGGGGAGGACGTCCCTGTTGTCGATATTGGGAAGGACCTCCTTGTGGTGAACAGTGGAAAGAACATCCCTGTTGTGGACAGTGGGGAGGACATCCCTGTGGTGGACAGGGGGAAGGACATCCCTGTGGTGGACAGTGAAGAGGACATACCTGTGTTGGACATTTGGGATGACATCTCTGTGGTGAATAGTGGGAAAGATGTTTCTTTGGTGGATAGTGGGGAGGATGTCCCTGTCGTAGAGTGTGCAGAGGATAACTCTGGGTGGAGGGTGTTGCTGACATCCCTGGTGTGCAAAGGAGGATATCCATGTGGTGCACAGTGGTGAGGATATCCCTGTTTTGCACAGGAAAATGTCCCTGTTGTGCAAAGTGGATAAGATGTCTCAGTGGTGAATGGTTAAAAGGATGTCACTGTGGCGGACAATTTGGAGGATGTCCCTGTTGTGGACAGTGGGAAGGACGTCCCTTTGGTGGACAACAATGAGGAATTCTCTATGGTGGACTGTATGAAGGACGTCCTTGTAGTGGTCAGTGGGGAGGATGTCCCTGTGATGGACAGTAGGGAGGATGTCTCTGTGGTGGACAGTTGAAAGATGTACCTTTGGTGGACAGTAGGAAGAATGTCACTTTGGTGGACAGTGGGAAGGACATCCCTGTGGTAGACAGTGGGTATGATGTCCCTGTGGAGGGCAGTGGGTAGAACGTCTCTGTGGTGTACAGTGGGAAGGACATCACTGTTGTGGACAGTAGGGAGTATATTTCTGTGGTGGACAGTTGATTTGATGTCCCTGTGGTTGACAGTGGAGAGGACCTACCTTTGGTGGAGATTTGAGAGGACCTCCCTGTGGTAGACATGGGTAGGACGTCCCTGTTGTGGACAGTGGCTAGTACGTTCTTGTGGTGGGCACTGGGGAGGATGTCCCTGTGGTCGACAGTGGAAAGAACATCCCTGTTGTGGAAAGTGGGGAGGATGTCCCTGTGGTGGAGAGTGGAAAGAACATCACTTTGATGCACAGTAGAGAGGACCTCCCTGTGATGGACGGTGGGAAGGAGTCTCTGTGGTGGACAGTGGGAAGGACATTTATGTTGTGTACTTTCAGAAGCCAGGAACCTCGCCTCTTACCCTTACCCTTACCTCTCCCCAACTGCACAATGTTCCCTGTAGCTTCATCTTGGGTCGTGAACTAAATAAAAATTAAATATGAAGGTTATGGTGCAGTTAATCCAACAATTTTCTCATTTTGGGGTATTATTAGGGACATTATTGAGGATGCTGACACAAATTCAGGTAAACGTCAGCTCTTGTCGGTCACAGAATGCTGCTTATCACAATCGCATCCTGGCTCCGCAGGTTTCTCCTGCCCGACATCTCAGGCTTCTGTTCCTTTTACACTTATTGATATGCCTCATGAGTCTCAGCTTCCCTCCTTGTCTGATTCTCCTCATATTTATCCTGATTTGTCAGCTTTGGATTCCACAACCCCGGCTTCGCCTGTGCGCCCTTGTCATAGTTCTATTTCCACTGCTCCTTTGCCCACACAGTATGTGCCTTTAGCCACTGGCAACCCTTACATCTCTCATTCTCAAACTTTCTACTGTAATCCTGTTCTTCGGAAGCCCCCACCTCTATGCTCGCCTTCCCCAGACTCTTGGAGTTCCCGCCACCCCTACCTCCATCCCCCGCACATCCGTGGCTGATACACAGCACTTGCCCCATTCCCACCCGACTTGCTTTTTCTCTGCCCTCACCCCTTTAGCTGAAGCCTCAGCGCATGCTGATCCCGCACTTCCAGCCACAGCCAACGCTTCTGAATCAGAGCCTTTGGATTCTGGCACTACAGTCGTTCCCATGCTAATGCTAGTTCCCTTGGTCTCCACATCACTTCCTACATCTGCCCTTTTGACTTTCCCTGCTACCCTGCCTGTTTCTCTCTCTGACATGAAGACCTGCATTTCTTCTCAGGTCCATGAATTGGCAGACATCCTTAACCTTCAGGAGCAAATTTCACGGATCTCAGCCCTTTGTTCCTCCTCCCCTGTGCAGGACTCTCAATGTTTGGTTTCCCCTGTCACTCACTCTCAGGGTATCCCTCCTCAGACACCTGCTGCTCCTGATTCTAGCTCCTCACAGACCCCGCCACTGCCTCCCCCTTCCTGGTCTAGTGCTCAGCGTTCACACAGCCACATGCCTGCCTCTCCTTCTTCCTCCTCATGCCCCATGCCCCCTTCCTCTTCATGGTCCTCTCATAAACCTTCCCAGCCTTCTTGCCCCCAATTGGGGACAGAGGCTGTCTTCTGGAGATGAGGATGATACACAGCTAGAAGGTGGAAGTAGGGATGAGGGCAGAGTCGTGACAGAAAATGAAAAGTTGTGCCCTATGGAGAATCCTACAGTCTTTTAAAAACTCCGCTTTAAACAGTTAGAAAAATTAAATTCGGCTGTTAGGAATTATGGGCATAATGCTCCCTTCACTCTTTCCCTTCTTGAAAGCCTTTGGGCAGGTGGATATTTAACACCCAATGAGTGGTTGACAGTTGCCCGGGCCATATTATCTCGGGGACAGTTTCTCTCCTGGCAGGCTGATTGGGCAGATTGTTGCAGGTGTCAGGCACAAGTCAATCTCTCAAGCTCATGCTCACCCTCCAATAAATGGACACTTGATAAACTCCTAGGTTGAGGGAAATATGCCTCTAACCAAATACAGCAAAAATTTTCTTTGGGTCTCTTGGCTCAGTCTTCCTCAGCAGCTATGAGTGCCTGGAGAGCCATTCCCATGAAAGGCTCTGTCCTTTCCCCCTTGACCAAGATCATTCAGGGTAATCAAGAAGAATTTTCAGAATTTGTTGCCCACCTCCTAGAGGCAACCGAAATATCCTTGGGACCTGGTCAGGGAGACAATAAACTTCTTCACAAGCTTGCTTATGAAATTGCTAACTCTGCCTGTAGGGCTGCCCTTCGAGTGAAATATAAAAATAAAGATTTGGATGAGATGATTCATACCTTTAAGGATGTAGATCCCTTTGCCCAGAAAGTCTGACCTTTTGATGGCTATCAATCTGGCTGTGGGAGCATCCACTACAGCTAATAGTGGTGGGGCAAATGTATCCACCTGTTTTAGATGTGGTCACCTGGGCCATTTTGCTAAACAGTGCCCTCAGGGTAAACCCATGGCTCAGCCCCAACCTCAATGGAAGGGAGAGCATTCACTTCCCATGACCCCTTGCCCGCGCTGCAGGCTAGGCAAATATTGGGCTACTGCCTGCCGTTCCAAAACTAATATTTTGGCCAACCCCTCCCTCCCCTTCAGGGAAACAGGATGAGGAGCCAGACCCAGACCCCTTAGCCAGTGTCCTTCCTGCCAGCCTCGGGAAACAGCCAGGCAGGGCCACATCAAACTTTCCATCAACAGCTCCCAAACCAGCCACAACCCTTTGTAGGGCTACCCCAGGGAGTGCAGGATTGGACCTCTGTGCCTCCTCCAATACAATATTAGAAGCTGGAGGAGGAGTTTAGATGATCCCTAATGGTATCGTTGTGCCTCCCCCACCCCAGACTTTTTATCTTATCTTGGGCAGAGCATCTGCCACACTCCAAGGCATTACCATTTTCCCTTCAATCGTTGATAACAAATACTCTGGAGAAATTAAAGTATTGGCCACTAGTTCTAGAGGGCCCCTTCACATTTGCCAGGGACAGTGCCTTGCACAGGCCTTTTCCCTTCCAGTAGACACCTCCACACCTTCCTTGGGCCCATCTCGGGGTGCTTCCACCCCTGAGTTTTCTGATGTCTATTGGGCCTAAATACTCTCACAAGAGTGCCCACAATTCAAACTGAAACTTAATGGCAAAAACTTTGAGGGCATACTTGACTCAGGAGTGAACTCCAAAGTTATTTCACAGGCCTCTTGGCCCTCCTCTTGGCCCTGTCAGCCTTCTTTAACTCACCTTCTAGGCATTGGCCAGTCCACCAACACCCTTCAAAGCTCCCAGTTGCTCACTTGAGAGGATCCTGAGGGTAATACTGGACATGTTAGACCATTCATTGTACCTGGCCTCCCTATAAACTTATGGGGTCGAGATATATTGAGTCAAATGTGAGTTCTTATGTTTAGCCCCTCTGCAGTTGTTACCCACCAGATGCTGGACCAGGGGTTCATCCCTGGACAAGGCTTGGGCAGATGCAACCAAGGGATCCCCACCCCAATTGCTGTTACACCAAAGACCTCACGCTCAGGACTAGGTTATGATTCAAATTTTTCTTAAGGACCATTGCTCTCCCTGCACGCAAGACAGATAAGATCACCTGGAAGTCAGATTCCCCTGTCTGGGTCAACCAATGGTCCCTCCCTCAACATAAACTTTTAGCGGCCATGCAGTTGGTGCAGGAACAATTAGATGCTGGACACACTGAACCCTCCATCTCCCCTTGGAATATACCCATTTTGTGATACAAAAGAAAGGGGGCAGATGGAGACTGCTCCAGGAACTCAGAGAAATTAATAAGACTATGGTCCCAATGGGAGCCCTCCAGCCTGGCCTCCCCTCCCCTGTGGCAATACCTAAGAGTTACAATAAGATGGTTATTAACAAGTTTTGTTAAGAACCAGATTGATGCTGCCATCAAGAAGCCAGTTGAAGTTCATTACCGTCAACTGAAGACTGAAGGAAATCCATAAGTGATTCTGCTAGAGACAGGCGCAGCTGCCAGCCACCCTGCCTTCCCCTATGGCTAACCCCTAGATTTCCACACCCTCAAGAAAGGTTCCTGGCATGCCTGGCTCTGACCTCGTTTCTCTCGCTAGGAAGACTGGACCCTTGATACCCTGACAAAAATTGGCTTTTTCCTAAACTAAGGCCTGCCTTTGATGTGGCCCTCTAATATCCGGGAGTCTTCCATTATGACAATATTACACCACAAATAACAAATGCCTGATAACCTAGGCATTCACACAGGGATGTGTGAGAGAGAATAGAAGGGCATCTAGAGAGAAGAGAAGACAGAAGGATATCCAGAGTGAGGAGAAAATTGTTCAGGTATCCAGAGAGAGGAGAAAACAGAAGGACATCGGGAGAGACGAAAAAATAGAAGGGCATAGGGAGAGAGGAGAAGACAGAAGGGCATCCAGAGAGAGGAGAGGACAGAAGGGCATCCAGAGAGAGGAGAGCACAGAAGGGCATCCAGAGAGTCTAGAGAACAGAAGGGCATCCAGAAGAGAAGAGGACAGAATGGATCCAGAGAGAGCAGAGAACAGAAAGCCATCAAGAGAGAGGAGAAGACAGAGGGGCATCCATGGAGAGGAGAGAACAGAAGGGCATCCAGAGAGAGGAGAAAACAGAAGGGCATCCAGAGAGAGGAGAAAACAGAAGGGCATCCAGAGAGAGGAGAGGTAAGTTGGGCATCCACAGAAAAGAGTAAAGAAGGCCATACAGAGAGAGGAGAAGACAGAAGGGCATCTTCATAGATGAGAGAACAGAAGGGCATCCAGAAAGTTGAGACAACAATAGAGCATCCAGAGAGGCAAGGGTACAGAAAGGTATCCAGAGAGAATAGAGGACAGAAAGTCATCTAGAGAGAGGAGAGAAGAGAAGGGCATCCAGAGAGAGGAGAAGACAAAAAGGGAATCCAGAGAGAGGAGAGGAGAGAAGGGCTTTCAGAGAGAGACGAAGACAGAAGGACATGTAGAGAGAGGAGAGGACAGAAGGGCATACAGAGACAGTAGAGATCAGAAGGGAATCCAGAGAATAAAGAGAACAGAAAGGCATCCAGAGAGAATAGAGGACATAAGGGCATCTAGAGAGAGAAGAGAAGTGAAGGGCATCAAGAAAGAGGATAAGACAAAAAGGGAATCCAGAGAGAGGAGAGAACAGAAGGGCACACAGAGAGAGGAGAGGACAGAAGGGCATGCAGAGAGAGGAGAGTGAAAAAGAGCACCCAGAGAGAGGAGAAGACAGAATCGCATCCACAGAGAGGAGACAACTGAAGGGCCAAGAAGTGCATAGAAGACAAAAGGGCATCCAGAGAGAGGAGAGAACATAAGGGCATCCAGAGAGATGAGAGGACAGAAGTTCATGTAGTGAGGAGAGAACAAAAGGGTATCCTGAGAGAGGAGAGAAGAGAAAGGCATCCAGAGAGAGAAGAAGACAGAAGGGCATCCAGAGAGAGGAGAAGACAGAAGGGCATCAAGAGAGAGGAGAGCACAGAAGGGCATCCAGAGAGACAAGAGAACAGAAAGGCATCCAGAGAGAATAGAGGACAGAAGGGCATCCAGAGAGATGAGAGGACAGAAGTTCATGTAGAGAGGAGAGAACAAAAGGGCATCCATAGAGAGGAGAGAAGAGAAGCGCATCCAGAGAGAGAAGAAGACAGAAGGGCATGCAGAGAGAGGAGAGTACAGAAGTGCATCCAGAGTGAGGAGATAACAGAAGAGCATCCAGAGAGAGGAGAGAACAGAAGGGCATCCAGAGAGAGAAGAAAACAGAAGGGCTTCCAGAGAGAGGAGAGCACAGAAGTGCATCTGGAAAGAGGAGAAGAGAGAAGGCATCCAGATGGAGAAGAGGACAGATGGGCATCCTGAGAGAGGAGAGGACAGAAGGGCATCTAGAGAGAGCAGAGAACAGAAGGGCATCCAGAAAGAGGAGAAGACAGATGGGCATCAGGAGATAGGAGAAGACAG
Organism: Arvicanthis niloticus; assembly: GCF_011762505.2. Taxonomy (NCBI): domain Eukaryota; kingdom Metazoa; phylum Chordata; class Mammalia; order Rodentia; family Muridae; genus Arvicanthis; species Arvicanthis niloticus. The sequence goes on along the minus strand of NW_023045092.1, from coordinate 5,621 downwards.
AAGGGCATCCAGAGAGAGGAGAGTAGAGAATGGCCTCCAGAGAGAAGAGAAGGCAGAGGGCATCTAGAGAGAGGAGGAGAAAGTAGTGCATCCACAGAAAAGAGTACAGAAGGCCATACACAGAGAGGAGAAAACAGAAGGGCATCTAGATAGATGAGAGAAGAGAAGGGCTTCCAGAAAGAGGTGACAACAGAAGGGAATCCAGAGAGAAAAGAAGACAGAAGGGAATCTAGAGTGAAGAGAGAAGAGAAGGGCATCCAGAGAGAGAGAGGAGAAGACAGAAGGGAATCCAGAGAGAGGAGAGAACAGAATGGCATCCAGAGGGAGAAGAAGACAGAAGGGAATCCAGAGAGAGGAGAGGACAGAAATATATCCAGAGAGATGTGAGGAAAGAAGGGCATCCAGAGAGAGGAGATTGAAGAAGGGAGTCCAGAGAGAGGAAAGGACAGAAGGGATCCAGAGAGAGGACAGAAAAGAAAGCCATTCAGAGAGAGGAGAAGACAGAAGGACATCCATGGAGATGTGAGGTCAGAGGGAATCCAGAGAGAGGAGAGAGAGAAGAGAAGGGCATCGAGAGAGAAGACAGAAACACATCCACATAGAGGGGAGAACAGAAGAGCATCCAAATTGCAGAGAAGACAGAAAAAAATCCAGAGAGATGAGATAACAGAGAGGCATCAGAGATAATAGAGGACACAAGGGCATCAAGAGAGAGGAGAGAATAGAAGGGTATCCAGCGAGAGGAGAAGACAAAAAGGGAATCCAGAGAGAGGAGAGAACAGAAGGACATCCAGTGAGAGAAGAGAACAGAAGGGCCTCCGTAGAGAGGAGTGTGAAGAAGGGCATCTAGAGAGAGGAGAGGACAGAAGGGATCTAGAAAGGTAAGAGCACAGAAAGAGATCCAGAGAGAGGAGAAGACAGAAATGCATCTATGGAGAGGCGAGGACAGCAGGGCATCCAGAGAGAGGAGAAGACAGAAACACATCAACAGGGAGGGGAGAAGAGAAGGGCATTCAGAGTGCAGAGAAGACAGAAGTGCATCCCAAAAGAGTAGAGAATAGAACAGTATCCAGAGAGCGGAAAAAACAGAACATCCAGAGATAGGAGAGAACATAAGGACATCCAGAGAGAATAGAGGACAGAAGGGCATGTAGACAGAATAGAGAACAGAAAAGTATCCAGAAAAAGAAGAACAGAGAAGGGCATCGGGAGATAGGAGAAGACAGAAGGGCTTCCAGAGAGAGGAGTTGACATAATGGCCTCCAGAGAGAAGAGAGAAAAGAAGGGCATCAAGAGAGAGGAGAGGTCAGAAGGGCATCCACAGAAAAGAGTAAAGATGGCCATACAGAGAGAGGAGAAGACAGAAGGGCATCTAGATAGAGGAGAGGACAGAAGGGCATCTAGAGAGAGGAGAGAACAGAAGGGCATCCAGAGAAGGAGAAGGCAGAGCGAATCCAGAGAGAGAAGAGAACAGAAGGGCATTTGGAGAGAGGAGAAGAAAGAAGGGCATCCAGAGAGAGGAGAGGATAGAACAGCATCCAGAGAGAGGAGAGAGCAGAAGGGCATCTAGGGAGAGGAGAAGGCAGAAGGATATCTAGAATGGGGAGAAACGTGTCAGGCATCCAGAGAGAGGAGAAGGTAGAAAGGAAATCTAGAGTGAGGACATAATGGTAGGGCATCCAGAGACAGGAGAGATCAGAAGGGCATCCAGAAAGAGAAGACCACAGAAGGGCATCCAGGGAGATTAGAGAACAGAGAGGAAACCAGATAGAATAGAGGACAGAAGGGCATGTAGAGAGAGGATAGAAAAGAAGGGCATCAAGCAAGAGGAGACGACAAAAAGGGAATGCAGAGAGAGGAGAGAACAGAAGGGTAACCAGAGAGAGGAGAGGACAGAAGGTCATCCAGAGAGAGGTGAGGAAAAAGGGCATCCAGAGAGAGGAGAGGACAGAAGGGATCCAGAGAGAGGAGAGAACAGTAAGCCATCCAGAGAGAGGAGAAGACAGAAGGGCATCCATTGAGAGGAGTGGTCAGAAGGGCATCCAGAGAGAGGAGAGAAGAGAAGGGCATCCAGAGCACAGAAGACAGAAACACATCCACAGAGAGGGGAGAACAGAAGGGCATCCAGAGAGAGGAGAGGAGAAAAGGGCATCCAGAGAGATGTGAGAAAAGAAGGGCATCCAGAGAGAGGAGCCTGATGAAGGGCTTCCAGAGAGAAAAGTCTGAAGAAGGGCATCCAGAGAGAGGCAAGGACAGAAGGGATCCAGAGTGACAAGAAAACAGAAAGCCATCCAGAGAGAGAAGACAGAAGGACATCCATTGAGAGGAGAGGTCAGAAGGGCATCCAGATAAAGGAGAGAAGAGAAGGGCATAAAGAGAGAGGAGAAGACAGAAACACATCCACAGCGAGGGCATCCAGAGTTCAAAGAAGATAGAAGGGCATCCAGAGAGAGGAGAGGACAGAAGAGCATCCAGAGAGAGGACAGCACATAAAGCTATCCAGAGAGATGATATAACAGAGAGGCATCCAGAGCGAATAGAGGCTAGAAGGGCATCTAGAGAGAGGAAAGAAGAGAAGGGCATCCAGCGAGAGGAGAAGACAAAAAGAAAATCCAGAGAGAGGAGTGAACATAAGGGCATCCGGAGAGAGGAGAGGACAGAAGGGCATCAAGAGAGATGTGAGGAAAGAAGGGCATCCAGAGAGAGGAGACCGATGAAGGGCATCCAGAGAGAAAAATCTGAAGTAGGGCATCCAGAGAGAGGAGAGGACAGAAGGGATCCAGAGTGACAAGAGAACAGAAAGCCATCCAGAGAGAGGAAAAGACAGAAGGGCATCCATTGAGAGAAGAGGTCAGAAAGGCATCCAGAGAGAGGAGAGAAGAGAAGGGCATCGAGAGAGGAGAAGACAGAAACACATCCAAAGCGAGGGGATAACAGAAGGGCATCCAGAGTGCAAAGAAGACAGAAGGGCATCCAGAGAGAGGAGAGGACAGAAGAGCATCCAGAGAGAGGACTGAATATAAGGGCATCCAAAGAGATGAGAGAACAGAGAGGCATCCAGAGAGAATAGAGGACAGAAGGGCATCTAGAGAGAGGAGAGAAGAGAAGGGCATCCAGCGAGAGGAGAAGACAAAAAAGGAATTCAGAGAGAGGAGAGAACAGAAGGGCATCCAGAGAGAGGAGAGGACAGAAGGGCATCCAGAGAGATGTGAAGAAAGAACGACATCCAGAGAGAGGAGAGGACAGAAGGGATCCAGAGTGACAAGAGAACAGTAAGCCATCCAGAGAGAGGAGAAGACAGAAGGGCATCCATTGAGAGGAGGTCAGAAGGGCATCCAGAGAGAGGAGAGAAGAGAAGGGCATCCAGAGAGAGCAGAAGACAGAAACACATCCACAGAGAGGGGAGAACAGAAGGGCATCCAGAGAGCAGAGAAGACAGAAGGGCATCCAGAGAGAGGAGAGTACAGAAGAGCATCCAGAGAGAGGAGAGCACAGAAGGGCATCCAGAGAGATGAGAGAACAGAGACGCATCCAGAGGGAATAGAGGACAGAAGGGCATCTAGAGAGAGGAGAGAAGAGAAGAGCATCCAGCGAGAGGAGAAGACAAAAAAAGGATCCAGAGAGAGGAGAGAACAGAAGGGCATCCAGAGAGAGGGGAGGACAGAAGGGCATCCAGAGAGAGGAGAGGACAGAAGGGCTTCCAAAGAGAGAAGAGAACAGAAAGCCATCCAGAGAGAGGAGAAGACAGAATGTCATCCATGGAGAGCAGAAGTCAGAAGGGCATCTAGGGTGAGGAAAGAAGAGAAGGGCATTGAGAGAGGAAAAGACAGAAACACATACATAGAGAGTGGAGAACAGAAGGGCATCCAGAGAGCAGAGAAGACAGAAGGGCATCCAGCGAGAGGAGAGGACAGAAGAGCATCTAGAGAGAGAAGAGGACAGAAGGGTATCCAGAGACTTGAGAGAACAGAGGAGTATCCAGAGAGAATAGAGGACAGAAGGGCATCAAGAGAGAGTAGAGAAGAGAAGGGCATCCAGCGAGAGAACAAGACAAAAAGGGAATCCAGATAGAGGAGAGAGCAGAAGCTCATACAGAGAAAGAAGAGAACATAAGGGCATCCAGAGAGAGAAGAGAACAGAAGGGCCTCCAGAGAGAGGAGTGTGAAGAAGGGCATCCATAGAGAGGAGAGGACAGAAGGGATCCAGAGAGAGGAGGGAACAGAAAGCCATCCAGAGAGAGGAGAAGACAGAAGGGCATCCATGGAGAGGGAGGACAGAAGGGCATCCAGAGAGAGGAGAGAACAGAAGGGCATCCAGAGAGAGGAGAAGACAGAAACACATCTACAGTGAGGAGAGAAGAGAAGGACATCCAGAGCACAGAGAAGGCTGAAGTGCATCCAGGGTGATTAGAGGATAGAACTGTATCCAAAGATAGGAGAAGACAGAAGAACATCCAGAAATAGGAGAGAACATAAGGGCATCCATAGAGAATAAAGGACAGAAGGGCATGTAGAGAGAGTAGAGAACAGAAAGGTATCCAGAAAGAGGAGAAGACAGAAGGGCATCTGGAGATAGGAGAAGACAGAAGGGCTTCCAGAAAGAGGAGTTGAGAGAATGGCCTCCAGAGAGAAGAGAGAAAAGAAGGGCATCCAGAGAGAGGAGAGGTCAGAAGGGCATCCACAGAAAAGAGTAAAGAAGGCCATACAGAGAGAGGAGAAAACAGAAGGGCATCTAGATAGAGGAGACAACAGAAGGGCATCTAGAGAGAAGAGAGAACAGAATAGCATCCAGAGAAGGAGAAGACATAGCGAATCCAGAGAGAGGAGAGAACAGAAGGGCATCCAGAGAAGGAGAAGACAGAGCAAATCCAAAGAGAGAAGAGAAAAGAAGGGCATTTGGAGAGAGGAGAAGACAGAAGGGCATCCAGAGTGAAGAGAGGATAGAACGGCATCCAGAGAGAGGAGAATACACAAGGGAATCCAGAGAGAGGAGAGAACAGAAGGGCATCCAGAGAGAGGAGAGAGAAAAAGGGCATCCAGAGACAAGAGAAGTCACAAGGACATCTAGATAGAGAAGAGAACAGAAGGTAATCTAGAGAGAGGAGAGAACAGAATGGCATCCTGAGAGAGGAGAAGACAGAAGGGAATCCAGAGAGAGTAGAGAACAGAAGGGCATCCAGAGAGAGGAGAAGACAGTAGGGCATCCAGAGAGAATAGAGAACAGAAGGGCATCCAGAGAGAGTAGAGAGCTGAAGGGCATCCAGAGAGAGGAGAAGGAGGTCGGGAATCCTGAGAGAGGAAAAAACAAAGGACAACCAAAGAGAGGAGAAGACTGAAGGGCATCCATAGAGAGGAGAGGACAGAAGAGCATTCAGAGAGAGGAGAAGACAGAAGGGCATCCAGAGAGAGGAGAGAACAGAAGGGCATTCAAAGAGAGGAGAAGACAGAATGGAATCAGGAGAGTGGAGAGAACAGAAGGGGAAGGGCATCCAGAGAAAGAAGAGAGCAGAAGGGCATCAGGAGAGAGGAGAAGACAGAAGGGCATCAGGAGAGAGGAGAGAAATGAAGGACATTCAGAAAAATGTGAGAGCAGAAGGGCATCCAGAGAGAAGGAGGGAGCAG
>NW_023045091.1:0-47427 GCF_011762505.2 Arvicanthis niloticus | reverse complement strand
AATAGATCTTCAAACTAAGTGGCTCTTGGTTACTATGAGTAAGGGGAATACGTTTAGACTGAAAATAATACGACGGTACCAGAAAGACTATTTCAGAGGATGAAGAATTGATTGAAAAAGGATACCACCCACAAACCTTCAACTGTCATACAACTGGGCATTTCTGGAAAAGATTTTTAATAGGTCACACAAGTGCAAAGAAGGCACAAGGACAGGAGACAGGGAGGGACAGGTTTGCCCTTGACATAGGTGTCTATGTTGATCTAAGGGTGATGTCACATGCCTCACGACACATATACAGAGCACAGGCTTTCAGAAATAAAATTTCTGGCCAGTTGTGGTGGCAAAGCCTTTAATTCTAGCACTCGGGTCAGAGGCAGGTGGAATCTCTGGGTTTGAAATTATCCTCTGCTATATATTGACATTTAGGCCAACTAGGGCTACAAAGTGATGCTCTGGCTCAAAAACAAGCAAAGACAGATAGATAACTCCTTCCTAACACCACCACCACCACCACCACCACCAACAACAAAACAAAAAAGGAAATAAAAACTCTGTTTTGTGCCAACATTATTAGACAGTGGAGATGACAGCAATCTTGCTATGGAAAACTTCATCCCAGGAATAAAAAAAAATTAGTGGAGGTAATAGGGTTAGAATTTAAAGTCCTGTTAATATCAGATAACTCATTGAAAATGTTAAAGTTATATTTTTTCATTCAAAACACAGTGCCATTGCCTCAAGCTAGGCACTATCTATGACTCGATATCCACCAAGAGTCTTTTGTTTTGTTTTGTTTTTCAAGACAGGGTTTCTTTGTGTAGCCCTGGCTGTCCTGGAACTCACTTTGTAGACCAGGCTGGCCTTGAACTCAGAAATCTACCTGCCTCTGCCTTCCAAGTGCTGGGTCCACCAAGAGTCTTACAGTGTACCTCCATGAATAAAAAGAAACTGTTGTATGAAATTTCAGTATTGTTTTTAATGATATGTTTTCAATGAAACTAGTTTTATAGATATAAAAAAGTCCAATAAATTGACATTAAATAAGTCAGTCTTTTGTATAGTACCGTAAAAACATTTAGAAAGCATTAAAAGTTATCCAGCACAGAGACAGAATCACTACAGAACTTACTCAACAACTCACTAATTGATTTTAATTGATACAAAGAAATCTTTGTTCCATTGTTTAGTTAATATTATAATAACAAACCTTCAAACTTGCTGTTGTCAAATAAGAAATATTCAAGAAAATATTTATAAACAAGCTGAGTTTTTCAGATAATTTGATTGTGTTTTTCATTTAAAATTTAAAAATCTATTTCTCTATAAACTACTGTATTTATATACATAAAATGATTAAATACCCTAAAAATCATTGGTTAATTAAAATTTTTAGATTTGTATTAAATTTTAATTTTGTGAAAACATACATTCACATATAGATATACAAACACTAAATATTGTTTTAAGAAAACAATATTTATATAGTTCTAAAAATTTAATTTGAAAATTATAGCATTTCATTCCAATTTTTGCTTCAGAATTCACCAATTAGATTGCATATTTGTAAAGGTAGGCTCTTACTCTTACTATGTATTGATACTCACTCATTAGCCAAAGCCTGGCTTTGAACTTAATGATACTCTGACTTTTAATCCCTAGTACTAAATTTACAAGCATTTTACATAACACATGCTAGATTAAATTTGTGAAAAAAAACTCCACATGGTTATACAGAAATTTTATGTACTTATATTTGTTTATTTTACACAGAAGTTTAATATATAATACATTTAATTTATGTTACCTTACTGATAGTCTCTTGATAAGGTTTAACTCCATAGTAACAAGACTTCTCTCTGATTTGATGTCTAATTATATACCTATCATTTATCTCTAATCATTTATTCATCTATCAACCCAATTGAATGCTCAAAATAGTGCTTTTGGTACACAGATGCTTTATTACCTTACACTTAAACTAGTTTTTAGATACACAGAAGTCTCCCAGTGCTTAAGTATTTAGGACTGTAAGCCCTTGCATTAACTTTTTCTCGAATCTGTCCTTCTTCCCAGTATTCTCCTTAATGCACTTTTGACTTCCCTGTTCCTCAGTGTGTAAATCAGGGATTCAGCAGAGGAGTCACCAGAGTATAGAAAAGTGGCCATGCTTTTGTTCACATCCTGTGAGTAACTGGAGGGAGGCTGGAGGTACATGGAGATGAGTGTTCCAAAAAGATAATCACTACCAGAAGGTGAGAGCCACAGGTTCCAAAGGCCTTCCTCCTCCCCCTGGGCTGACTTGATCTTTAGAATTGCATGAGTTATGTAGCCATAGGACACTAATATGAGTGAGAGGGGTACCACCAAGAAGAAGACACTGACAGCAAAGAGTTCAGCTTCATTAATGAAGGAATTAGCACAGGTTAGCTTCAGCATCACTGGAATTTCACAGAAGAAATGGTCCAGTTGATTTCTGCCACAGAGGGGAAGAGTCATGGTCAATGCTGTCTGTACCACAGAATTGCCAAACCCTGTGAGCCAGGCAGTTATAACTAGCTGTAAGCAAAGCTGTGGGTGCATGATTACCATGTAGTGGAGTGGTCGGCAAACAGCAGCATAGCGATCATAAGCCATCACAGATAAGAGTATACACTCTACTCCCCCAAGTCCCAGGGCAATGAAGAGTTGGGTCACACAGCCACCATAAGTGATGGTCTTGTCCTTCCCCTTGAAGTTAAACAGTGTCTGAGGGACTGTGCAAGTAGTCAAACAAAGATCCATAAAGGAGAGATTAGAAAGGAAGAAATACATGGGGGTATGGAGGTGAAGGTCTATAACTGACAGCAATATGATGGTGCCGTTGCCTAGGAAGCTCAAGAAATAGATGAGCAACATAGCCACGAAGAGAGCTGTTTTCCAGCTGAGGCCTGTTGGAGAAGCCCAGAAGAATAAATCCAGAAAAGACGCTGCCATTAGCTCTGTTCATTGCAGTCTACCGGTGGGAAGCAAGAGATCTAATTCTTAGCTGGGGAATTATTCTGTGTTCTTCTCCTGAAAATAAAAATTCACTTTATTTAGTAAATACAGTAGGGAAACTGGTCACATTTTGTTGTTTTGCTTGTGAGAAGCTAATATGTTGCTATTTCCTCTGCAGCAGCGTGTTCTATGTGTTTACTTAGAAGAGCAATGTTTATTGTTACCTTTGTTGAGAACGTGAGTGTACTAAGCTTTAACAAGGCTCAGCTCTTTCTCTGGGTTCAGTCACCTGATAAATGGCAAAGGAAGGGTTTAATCTAAATCTACAGCAGAGCCTCACAACTTCTGGGAGCCCTGCCTTTTTGTGACTGGATGAACCTTAGAGAGAGTTGAGTGTCTCAAAATTAAATCAATATTTCCTCAATAAGCTACAAGTTTGTTTTGGTCTTAAATCTTCCATTTTGGGTCTCATCAACTAATTGAAATATGTCAGAATTGTTTTTGTAGTTCTTGTCTGCTCATAGAAAAGAAAAGATAACATTTGACCACTTACAGTAGAACAATGCATATTAACACATATGCAAATGGAATATTACAGGCTCCACAATGAAGAAGAATTTTAAGGATTGGAAAACCACCTCTGCAAATGATTTAGATTTCAGGATATCAACCTTGATTCCTCACCATTGGTGCCATCCAACAAAAAACTGGGGACTGTTTATCCAATGCTTGCTCTTGTCTCTCACTTTATAAGTAAAATAATTCTCAGTGTAATAGCATTTTCAACTTTTTACTCTGATAATTTTTTTAAAAAAATATCAGTTTAATAAAAGAATCTTTTTCCTATTTAAATTACTGGCCCTGAAGTCCCTACTGCATTCCTTTCTCTGATAGATTTCTCATGATTCATATTTAGTACTACATAATGCCAGAGTCTCCAGAATGCTGAACAGTTCTACGACTGAGCTACATCTCCATCCCTAACAGCAGCATAACTATAACATACAAATGGGTCTGGTAAATACAGGAGGGAAATGAATTAGAACAAAATATAGTGACCTATATGTATAGCAATGCCATCAGATAGAAATCAGTTGCTTTGCATGATAATTTAAAATGTTAAAAATGCTTTCAATATTACATAGCAGGAAAATAAAAATGGGTCTGGGTAAATTTCTTGAGCAAATAAAAATAAAAGCTTAGAATAAAATAAAATAAAATAAAAATATAAGCTTCAAAATGGCCATAGGCTGGCTGCTCATGGTAAATTCGAACATGTAATCTCTGGGTAGAAGGAGTAAGTTTTCAAAGCCATCTCCAGTTACATGGAAAGTTCAAGGCTGTGTGGGATTAGATGAGACTGTGTCTTTAAAATGGGCACAGATTACTGAAAGTTTTAGCTGTACTGGAGGAAAACTTTGAACAATAGCTATGTAATAGTTGCATTATCTCCTGTAGAAGGGAAAGGTTAGTGACTGCAAAACTCAGTCTGTTTGGAAAGATGATGTTGCATTTCAATTTCCTTCCATGTATTAGAGATGGATGTTGATAAGCAGTCATGAGTAATCACATGTTAAGTAGTTTGTTTTTTATTGCTGTCTTGTATGGAATCTTGTAAGACTGTGTTAATCCTTTTTTAAATATAATCTTTTTATTGGCAAGGTTTCTGATGGGTCCAGGAGGTACTTTACCTTCTGTCTACTGTTCTTGTTAGATTCTTGGGTCCCTGATTTTTTATATTCTTTTCAATGATTGAAACAGGTGGAAGGATAGTTACTGTCATAAAAAAGATAATTTGGAATAAATTATAAAATCCAATAAAATAGGAGTAGAATATTTGCATTCTAAGTATAAATCTTTCATTAATAAGTCTCTAGATTTTAAAGTCTGCATCCCCACTCCTGTTTCTCAACTGTTTCTATTTCCAAATAGAAGAGTTGATCTTACTACTTTTTTGTTCTTTACTGAAACTCAAATAGGTTCAATAGCTCTAACATCCCATTTTGACTAAGAACTCATTAGGAAAAGTACATTCTCCAACAACAATGGGATTTCTAATTTCCTTTTCTTTCAGATTAGCAGAGTTGTTTTAAGACATCAACCTAAGAATTTGTTTTCTTGAATGCTGTTGGCACTTACCGTTGATTCTTCTCTTTAAAGTCACAAAGAGATAGCTTCTAATGCCTACCAGGCACAGCTGAAGCCTCTTGAAGAATTTTAGAAAAGTCTGTTATTTTTCTATTATTTTTCTAAATGGTGTATTAGCTTATTCTAGAACATGCTGTTAAAATGATTTTCATCCCAGTGATTCATAGAAGATAATCTGAACCAAGAGAAGCATATGTTCTGATGAAACATATGTAATTCATTGTAATCACAAGGCAGAATCAAATTAGTATAGCTTATTTAAGAAACATTTCTATATAGGTGTGTTATTTGTCTGTGGCTGCCCACGATGAATAGGATGAGCTGAAAATTGTTGTTCCACAGTCCTGAAGCATATACGTCCAAAATCAAGGTATGAGCTGGGCTGGGATCACTCTGAATTCTCTACAAACCTGAATCTTTTCTTGCATCATTTTGTCCTTCTGGTGGTTTGCTGGTACTCCTTGAAATTCCATGGTTTGTACCTGTAGAGTTTCAATCTCTGTCTTCAAGTTAAATGGCATTTTCTTTTTTTTTTTTTTTTCCTTATAAGTCTAATGGTTATATTGGGCCTAACTAAATTAACTAAGTTGTGTTAGCTTAATTATATATGCAAAAGCAGGGACCAGAGGTTAGGATTTCTGTGGGCTTTGATGGGTGGGGTGCAGGAGAGTGTCAACCCATGAAAGTACCTTAGTATGTCAAATTGCAATGCTTTCCTACTTTAAATTCATTCCCATGGAGCAGGAAGACTAAAGGTGAATGTATTAGTTTTAGCCTATTTCAAGTTTATAAATGAGATGTATTGACCATGATTTAGATAATATTTATAGCTTCTGGTGCACATGCTGTGGAAGTCATTTTCCAGGAATACCCAGCTACAGCTTTTTATAACACATCTTTGCTACAACTGAAAGATTGAAATCAGTACAGATTGCACATTTTAAGACCTGTGGAGTTGCCCCTTGAAGTTTAGTTGGAATGGAATAGAAAATATTTACACCCCTTTACTTCTTGCATATGCATATACATTAATAAACATATGTACAGATATTATTACTCGAGGTAGCACCCAGGATTCTATTGGGTCTAAATCAGAAGTGAAAAGACAGTCTTAGCTGGCTTGGGTGGCAGCTGGGCTGGTGTTAGATTGAAAATATGGAATCCTCTGTTGATGAGTAACAGATTGCAGACATTCAGCTGTCTTCTGGAAGAAGAGAGATGGTCTTTGAGCCCCAAAGACTGATGTTGATGGGAAAGGTAATATTAGGCAAAATACCCCCATCATGTGATGGGGATAGGTAAAATAGAATTCTTAGAATAAATATGGACTTCACATGAAAATATGCTTTAAATATGTTGTCCTTTGGATGGTCTTTGAAAATGGATAATGATCAAATGCTACTCAGGCTTTTGAATTTGATAGCAATCTCTTCAAAAGTTACTGTTGGCATAACCTGTGTCACCCCTAGGGGCTTCGCAGGAAGCCTGTCCATACATTTTAGAGTCCAACAACAAAACAGAAGTTGAAACTGAATTCTGTGGAGTCTGCCCATGAATAAAAGGGCCAATGTTATATCCAAGGAATCTTTTTATGAGCCACCAAGATCCAGGATCACTTTGGGGAGTGAGATGCATGAGGATGTGCTTAATTTCTGTAGCCCCAAGAGTGTCTTGCCCCATGTAATTCATTAACTTCTGTTCAGGTATCCAGAGTTTGATAGTCTCCAGGGAGCAGCCAAAGTGGAAGGCTCTGGAGAGGTAATATCAACAGAGAATCCATTTTTTCCTGCCAAATTGATGGTGACCCTATTGACTCTACTTCCTTTCCATCTGATGTATCTAGGAGAAATGTTTGCCTTTCAGAGCGTCAATCTTCAAATTCTTCACTTTTCAGAAATATTTTTTCTACCTAGAAGAGGTTCTTTTTTATTGGATATTTTATTTACATTTCAAATGCCGTCCCCTTTCCCCATTTCCCCTCCCTAGAAAACCCCTATCCCATACCCCCTTCTCCTTTTTGCTTTTATACAATTTTTTAAATGTTAACCAATGGCTTTATAAATTTGGTAATGCTCAATATCAATCAGAAGTGTAACCTAATACCCAACCTAGATAAATCAACTATCTGACTGGTGGAGACATGTGAACATCTGCCTCCATGTCTGGCTCCCCCCCCTACCTCTTTCTCTCTCATCACCTAGCTCCTCCTCTTCTCTTCTTCCTCCTCTTCTCCTCCTCCTCCTCTTCTTACTCCTCCTCTCCTTACTCCTCCCACCTTAGCTCCTCCTACATATCACCCTTCCTGTTAAAATAAAACTTTTCTCTCAAAATACAGTTAGAGCATAACTATACCAATTTATGTCAGTAAGGTGCAAGATAGACCTAATACCCAGTCCATCATTTTGTTGACTAAGCAGAACCTTTGTCATCGCTCCTAAATAAAAGACTTAGTTCTGAACCTGGCTTTTTTTTCTTGGCTTTAGAATGAATGTCAGCTGAAAACCATCCTCTCAAATCTTTTCTCTCAAAGTAAATAGCAAGGATTGGCTATGAGACTATAAGTTTTCAACCCCATCAGAAATACAGAATGACTGAGTTAACTGAAATTACGGGAAGCACAAAGCATAGCTTCTAAAACATAGCCAATTTATAGAGACTGCTGAACACCTGGACAGTCCCTATACTACAGAACGTTGGAGCATCCAATCTTCAGCCTTCTGGCCCAGGATCATATGACTGACCTAGTGATGCAGAATTATTAAGGGCTGATTACTCTGTCTTGGCAGATATAATCAGTCGACTATTCTGCAAGTGTGTCCTTTTCTGGACACTGATTTGTCTGTAGATGGAAAGAGGCAATTCTTGCCTAGTGGCTGTCTCACCACATAACTCCAAAGATGCTCAATTTCTTCTTAGAATCCAAGACAGGAAGCTGTCAGGAGCAAACAGGTCTCTAATCAAAATGAACATTAATACAGAAAAGTTTGTAACATCAATTCTGTGGATTTCTGATGTTTTGAAAACCAACTATTTATGTAAGGCAATCTGGACTGTTGTCTGTTAACTCCTACCAGTTATTTCTAAAGAAAATATAGAAAACACCCTAACAATAAACTCAAAGCCATGAATTTGCTGTAGGCCCTTAACTCACAGGCTAACCATCTCAAATAAGTTAAAAAAGTTAAAGAAGAACTGGGTCTAAGCCTTGTATTCCTAAATGTGTTATACAGGCGCAATGCCTATGATAGTAACAATATTGATCTCACTTTTATAGTAATAAGAAGCTTGTACCAATGAAAATCTTAAATTGGAAATAAAAGTAAATTTTGTACCATTTAAGAAATTATAACTATATCTTAATAACAATTATACATATTTCTACCAGTACATTATGGCTATGCAATAAATCCTAGCTAATCCTCCCTGTTCCACCAAAACCACTACTTTTCCCTAGAAAGACAGCCTAATATTAACTACCTCAGTCCCCAAGCCCAGGGAATAGGGGCACCAACTCTTCATTAACTTCTTCAAGCTGATTATGGGTGTTGAGATATTAGAAGAGGGGTTGGGGGAAGAATAAATTGATAAGCCTTTGACATTGTCTTCACTGCATCCAGATGGAATTCCAGGACATTAGAGGTTCGAGCATATCTGCTCAGCTTGCCTGATGAGTAGATACACCAAGGCTATGTATTCTGCAATATATACAATTCTCAAAACAAATTTTAGTATTAAGATAATTGTTTGTTTGAATTCTTGAATCTAGTCTTCTGGCGGCCTGCCTCTGTCATGTCTAATCCATATAATTCTGGGAGTTTCTATGAGGGTGTGCTCCCACCATCATCCCATTTTTGCCTTCCTGCTCTCAAATTTCCCAACATCAGAGAATCTAAACTTTCAGGCACCTAGGCTCTCCACTTCCACTGATGCCTAACCCCCTACCCCATTGCCCCCCTCCAATTACTATGTGGGTGTGCTCCCACCATCCTCTCATTCCCGCCTCCCTGCTCTTGCATTCCTCAACACTAGGGAATCCAAACTTTCAGGTACCAAGGCTGTCCACTTCCACCGATGCCTGGCAAGGCCACCCTCAACTTCCTATACAGGTGGAGCCATGAGTCCCCACCTTTGTGTTCTCGGGATGGAGATTTTAGAATGGCTACTTCAGCTTGTTTCTTAGGACCATTTGCTTGAAAAATTGTTTTCCAGCCTTTTACTCTAAGGTAGAGGTGGGTTTCCTGTATGCAGCAAAATGCTGGGTCCCGTTTATGTATCCAGTCCATTAGCCTATGTCTTTTAATTGGGGAACTGAGTCCATTGATGTTAAGAGATATCAAGGAACAGTGATTGTTGTCTCCTGTTATTTTTGTTATTAAAGGTGAAGTTATCTTTGTGTAGCTATCTTCTTTTGGATTTGTTGGAGAGGGTTACTTTCTTGCTCTTTCTAGGGTATAATTTCCCTCCTTGTATTGGAGCTTTCCTGCTATTATCCTTTGTAATGCTGGGTTTGTGGAAAGATATTGTGTAAATTTGGTTTTGTCATGGAATATCTTGATTTCTCCATCTATGGTAATTGAGAGTTTTGCTGGGTATAGTAGCCTGGGCTGGCATTTGTGTTCTCTTAGGGTCTATATGACATCTGTCTAGCATCTTCTAGCTTTTTATAGTATCTGGTGAGAAGTCTGGTGTAATTCTGATAGGTCTGCCTTTATATGTTACTTGGCCTTTCTCCCTTACTGCATTTAATACTCTTTCTTTGTTTTGTGCGCTTGGTGTTTTGATTATTATGTGACGGGAGGTATTTCTTTTCTGGTCTTGTCTATTTGGTGTTCTATAGGCTTCTTGTAAGTTTATGGGCATCTCTTTCTTTACATTAGGGAAGTTTTCTTCTATAATTTTGTTGAAAATATTTATTGGTCCTTTAAGTTGGGAATCTTCACTCTCATCTATACCTATTATCCTTAGGTTTGGTCTCCTCATTGTGTTCTGGATATCCTGGATATTTTGTGTTAACTTTTTGCATTTTGCATTTTCTTTGACCGTTGTGTTGATATTTTCTATGGTATCTTCTGCACCTGAGATTCACTCTTCTATCCCTTGTATTCTGTTGGTGATGCTTGTGTCTGTGACTCCTGATTTCTTTCCTAGGTTTTCTATTTCCAGTGTAGTCTCCCTTTGTGATTTCTTGATTGTTTCTACTTCCATTTTTATGTCCCGGATAATTTTGTTCAATTCCTTTACCTGTTTGGTTGTGTTCTTTTCTAATTCTTTTTCTTTTATTTTTGTCTTTTTAATTTTTTTTATATTTTATTTACATTTCAGATGCCATCCCCTTTCCCCATTTCCCCTCCCTAGAAAACCCCTATCCCATGCCCCCCCTTCTTTTTGCTTTTATTCTCTTGTAATTCTTTAAGGGAAATTTGTGTTTCCTCTTTAAGGGCTTCTACCTGTTTACCTGTGTTCTCCTCAAATTCTTTGAGAGTGTTATTTATGTCCTTCTTAAAGTCCTCTATCATCATCATTAGAAGTGATTTTAAATCTGAATCTTGTTTTCCTGGTGATATGGGGAATTCAGGACTTTCTAGTGTGGGAGACCTAGGTTCTAATGATGCGAAGTACCCTGGGTTACTGATGCTTATGTTCTTGTGCTTGCCTTTTGCCATCTGTATCTCCTTAGTGCTACCTGCACTGTCCCTGACTGGAGCCTGTCGTTCCTATTATCTTGGTTGTAGCAGAACTTTGTGGGGTGGCTGTAACTACTGGGTAAGCGCTGGGGCCCACAATCTGCTCATTGCTCAAGGGCAGACAGGATGCTGCCCAGGTTAGAGTTCTGGGAGCCCCGTTTCCTCTGGGTTCTTAGAGATTGGGGGCAAAGCTGCCGCCCAAGATCTGCTCAGTGCTCTGGCCCAGACCAAAGGGAGCCAGTGCTCTGGGCTGGGAGTGATTTCCTGGGTCCTTGTGGGCCCCAGTTACTCCCTGTTTGGGGTGAACGATGCTGTCTGCTTACCTAAGATACTGCCTGGGTTAGAGTTCCTGGGAACCATGCTTCCTCTGAGTTCAGAAGAGGTTCTTTAGTATATAATTCTGGGTCTTTACCCCCATAGTACTTGGTGCTTGTGCTAATGACCCAGTAAGTTTTTCGATGATGCTATCAACTGTATTATCGCTCAGTGTTTTTTAAGATCTTGTCAGTCAGTTATACTTGATCTGCCCTATGGTCATCAACCCTATATCCATAGCCTAACATATGTTCAAGTGTCTCCTATCAGAAAAAGAGGAGGAGTTGGAGGTATAGTTCTGTGATAGAGCATTTGAAGACTTAAGTTTAAGCCCTCAATCTGAAAAAAATAAACAAGAAGAAAAATAGAATCAAAGCTACCCAATCCCCATTTCCTTTTTAAAATGATAGTTTTCAGTATATTGTCCCTGGCATTTGAGCTCATGGGAATCTTCCTGTCTCACCCTTTCACTGCAATTAAAGGTGTGAGACACTATGTCCAGCTCATTTCAATCTGTCTGAGTTCTCTCATCCATTAACTTAAAATTCTCAGTAGAAACAATAATATTCACATACTTCTCCTTCCAACAAAAATTCTATGTGTCATTATTTCTATGCCTATTGCTCTGGTGACAGCATTTTCAGTAGTTTCTAACATTCTCTTCTTGTCACATGGAGCAGGTGCTTGATGTCTGATGTCAGTGCATTCCCATCCTTCAAAAAAATCATGTCATTTAATAATTTGTTTTTTCCCATTATTCCTTGTATTTGGAATTACCTTATTTTTTTCTTTGCTTAGCACAAATATCAGAATATCTGTCGGTCTGTCTATCTGTCTATTTTCTATCTATCTATCTATCTATCTATCTATCTATCTATCTATCATCTATCTTAATTTTGGTGCCAGGGCTTTGTGCATGTTAGTGAAGTGCTTTCTTATGAAGGGACAACACAGTTCTTTAATTTTTTTCTACTTGCAAATCATCTCATTAGTTTCCCAGGCTGACCTTGAACTCTTGATTCACCTACCTCAGCATTCCAAGTAGCCATTTCTTTTTATTATTTCTCCTTTTTCTTTCTTCAGGTGCTTTGTTTTACCTGTTGCAGTGCTGGGAGGGAGCCTGTGTGTAAGGTGCTCCCAGTAGCACTGAGCCTCATGTCCTGCTCAGTTCTTAGGGCTGTTTGTTGTTTAGCTTGTGTTGTTTTTAGATGGCATCTCACGGTGTAGTCCAGGCTGCCCTGGGATGCATAGTTCTGCAGCTCAGCCCCCTTAGTGCTGGGGTTTCTAGGAATAAGTTGGGTGTTTACATGACTTATTTTAGTTCTTTCTTAGTAATTACTGTTTTGGCTCCTTTGAGGGACTTGTTGGGGTACTGTTGACACAACTAAGATGAAGAGAAGCTTCATGGAGTAGAAAGAACTTTATCTGAATTCTTAAAGTTGAGAACACCATAAGTGAGGAAGCCAGAAAACCATGTGGGCTTTTTCACAGGGCCATGTAGAGAAGAACAAAGGTCATTTGAGGCAGAAAGAGCCCTCTGCATTCATTGTGATTGCAGAGATCCAGTTAAGTGAGTAGAGTTCTCCAAGCCTCAGGATACAAATATAAGATAGTAGCTTGGGAGATCCTGCCCATTGTCTTCCAGCCTTCCTGCCCAGAGTTTCTCAAGTCAAGACATCACCATTATTAAGAGTCTCCATTCAGAAATCAATGATGATATTCCAATTTAGTTTAAGTGGGAAAGGAAATTATTATTTTTATAGAGTAAGACGATTCCTCAACCTATGGATAAATGAATAAAGAAAGTATTCAATATACACAGTTGAGTTCTTTTTGTTGTTTTTGGATTTGCTTTCTTGTTTGTGTTTGAATCCTGGTCTTGTCTAGTTCAGGCTGGCCTGGGACTTCTGATCTTCCTGCTTCCACCTCCAAAGTTACCACAAAGTTAGGATGAGAGACCTGCACCACTATGCTTGCATATGACTATTTTCTGGGCGTTAAAAAAAAGAAACTTTGCCATTTGAAATAATATGCGTAGAACTGGAGACCATGAAGCAGAATCATCCAGAATCAGAAAGCAGAGTTCTGTAAGAGTTCAAATGCAGAATCTGGAAATGCTATTTTTTATAAACAAAGGGAACAGAACAGAACAGAGTGGTTGCCAAAGACTTGCCAAAGGAAGGCAGAACAGAAAGGCAATAAGAGGATATTAGTCAGTGAATTCAAAGTTACAATTAGAGGGAATACCTATAAGGTTCTATCTTACAGCCATCAGAATGGCTAAGATCAAAAACTCAAGAGAGCACATGCAGTTGAGGATTTGAAGCAAGGGGAACACTTCTCCTTTGCTGGTGGGAGTGCAAACTTGTATAATCACTTTGGAAATCAATTTGGTGTTTTCTCAGAAATGTTGGAATATTTCTACCTCAAGACCAGCTATACCACTTCTGGGCAATACCCAAAAGATGCTCCAACATCTCACAAAGACTTGCTCCGCTATGTTCATAGTTTTATTTGTAATAGCTATTTGTAATAGAAACTAGAAACAACCTAAATTGATGTCCCTTAATTGAAGAACAGATAAAGAAAATGTGGTCAGCTGTTAAGCACCAAAGCATCATGAATTTTGCAGGCAAATGGATGGAACTGGAGAATATCATCCTGAGTGAGGTAACCTAGTCTCAAAAGGACATGCATGGTATGTACTCATTTATAAGTGGAGATTAGCCGTAAAATACAGGTACCATGTTACACTGCACAGACACAAAGAAGCTAAACAAGAAGGAAGGCCCAAGCGAGAAAGCTTGAATCTTACAAAGAAAGGGGAATAACATAGTCATGAGGCAGATGGAGGGAGGGACCTAGGAGGGAGGGAAATTGGGGATTCATGATCAGGTGTGGGGAAGAACAGGAGAGATGGCTAGATGGCCATGAAAATTATTGGAATCTGCAACTGATGGGGGTGAGGAGGTGGGGGCATCTCTAGGATGAGACAAGAGACCTGGCATAAGGGAGGTGTCCAAGAATCAATGGGGGTGACCTTAACTGTGACTCACTACATTGAGGATATGGTTCCTTCTGTAACCAGATAGGAACCCCCAGTGGAGTGATAGAGATACCAACCCACCCACAAAACGTTCAACTCCAAATTTATCCTGTCTACAAGTAATGCAGGCATGGAGGAGGGAGCAGAGCCTGAGGGGAATAGCCAACCAATAACCAGCCCAACTTGAGACCCATCCCATGGCAAGTACCAATCCCTAACATTTTTAATGATACACTATTACTCTTGCAGACAGGACCATGCTGTCCTCTGAGAGGCTCCACCCAGCAGCTGACTCAGATACAGAAATCCACAGCCAAACAGTAGCTGGAGCTTGGGAACTCTTATGGAAGAATAGGAGGAAGGATTGCAGACCCCAAAGGGGATAGGAACTCTACAGGAAGACCAACAGTTTACTAACCTGAACCCTTGGGGCTCTCCAAGTCTGAACCACCAACCAAGGAAAATACTTGAGCTGGACCTAGGCCTCCCTGTTCATATGTAGCAGATGTGAAGCTTGACCTTCATGTGGGCCTTGAACAACTAGAACGAGTGGAGCCTATCCCAAAAGCTGTTACCTATATGTGGGCTATGTTCTACTAGCTGGGCTGCCTTTTTTGGCTTCAGGGGGAGAGGAAGCTCTTAGTCTTGAAGATACTTGATGTGCCAGGATGGGTGAGGGGGAGAGTATGGGGAGGTCCCCACCTTCTCAGAGAAGAAGGGCTTGGGGGTAGGGGATGGGGAAGGATTGTGGGAGAGGGTGACCAGGAAGAGGGCAGTGAGCAGGATGTAAAGTGAATAAAATTTTTTTTTTTAAAGTGAGAGAAATGGCAGGATAAATTAGTGCAAAGGAGTTTGGGGATTAACTCTTGTTCAGGGTATTATTCTGGTTTGACTTTAAACATTTAAAAATAGATATATTTATTTGTGTGTTTATGTCATGGCACATGTAGAGGCTAAAAGAAAAATTGCAGAAGTCAGTTCTCTTTCTCCATCATGTAGGTCATGGGGACCAAACTCAGGTCATCAGATTTGGAGGCAAGTGGCCTCACACACTAACTCTTCTCGCCAATCCTCTTGTCTGGCTTTTAAAGCTCAGCTACTGACAAGGCTCTAAATGTTGTCTAAAGATAAAATTTTCTATATAAATAAAATCTATTTACATATAATTTTGTTTTTATTGTCTGTGTTATATATACTATGGGGCAAGAGTAGAGGTCTGAGGACAACTTGTAGGACTGTATTCTTTCTTCCCAACTTTATGTGGGTTTCAGGGATTAAACTCAGATTGTTAGGATTTCTGGCAAGCATCTTAACCCAGTGAGCCATCACACCAACCCTATAAATAAAATTTCAAAATCTACTTTTTTTTCCTTCAACTTACTGATATTGAAAGCTACAACTTTCTACTGAATTGCTATGAAATCTCACTGTGTTGATGAGTGTCCTATAACCATTGATTTATTACTATTCTGGCTTTATAAATATGTTCCTTTAGGTGACATTAACAAGGAGTTCTCTCAAGGAATGATAAATCAAAGTTAAGAAAACACTGCTCTCTTTTGGTTAATTTTATTTTAGCACCATGGAATCATTAGAGTTCCATTCTGTTAGTCACAGGATATTACTGCAAGATTTAATCACTTTTTGGACAGCCTGTCTTTGCTTCTCCTTTGGAGGTTGTCCGTCATTATCAACGGCTTCTGCTATTGCAACTAATTACTTTGGGTTATCTAATTAAACTTATATGGGGAAAAAGTGAATCTGTAATTTTCTTTTTAGCATTGGGAATCAAGCCCAGAATCTTAAACATCCTAGGCAAGTTCTCTACCCCTAAGCTGTTATCTCCCACCTACATGCATAAATTTTTAAAGCAAGTACTTAATGTTCCCAAACATAGAGACTTTTTCTTGATTATAAAATCAACTTAAATGTAAGTACATTGGCCTTACTAGAAACAAATCCGTAAATTTTAGAAAATTGAAAATATTGCTATTAATTAACCTTGTGGCATTAATGTTAGGCAAAAAAAATTAGACAAGAATAAGAAAGAGTACAAGTAGTGACAAAGGGGAATAAAATATACTTTCAAAATGCTTTCAAAATGTGATTATACACTTAAAACAATCCAAGTTTTTGTTTATTTCCAGGAATAAAATGTTTAGCAAGGTCATGGATTACTGAATTCAAAAATTAGTAATTTTGAAGCATTCAAAACATGATCTGTTAGAAAGCCTAGTGATTAAGAGGTTTTAGTTAAAACAGAAACGGAATACTGACGTGTACAGAAAATGACATTGGTTTTTTGCAACTTGTTGAGCTCTAATACATATTTAAAAACTGACTATAAACCTCAGCTTGTTATTTGTAAGTTTTTTTCCATAAGGGAAAAAAAATGTAAAGCCACAAGAACTCATGTTTAGGTGTGAATGACTGTGAGAGAAAATGAAATCAGTCTAAAGACAGAATTTATCTTCTGAACTGAAAATCGAACTAACTTTATTGAGTTTTATTCAAGGAAAACTTTTTTCTTATTAGTTTGAGAGGCATTTGCTATTTTTTTACTTGAGATGTAAACTTATATTATTTGATGTGGCACCTAACTTATTATATCAGTTTAATAAACTTTTAAAGAAGAACAATGCCTCTAATGAAAAGAAAATAACTTGGTGCACAAACAAATGTAACTAAAAATATATGTCTGTATTAGGATTTCTCTTGGAGCTCAAGTTCGCCTCCAGTGCATAATCCCACTGAAGATTAGGATGACAGAGCTCTTACATAGCTGTCACTTCAAAGGGTACCCTGGACCACATCTAGACAAGTGTTCTATCTTACCCATGCAATGAAATTAACTATAGTTAATTAGAGTTAAAGCAGACAAAAGTGTTTCAGGATTCCACTGGCTCAGTTCTACCCCTGAAACATTACAAATGGTTAATGAGAAAGATCATCATGTGATTTTTCCCCCCTCTGTCTAACTTCTGTCATAATCCATATGTATGAACAACTGACTCATGATTTTGCTGAGTTTTAAGCAGATGTGGCCAACTTAGAATGGGCAAGGACACAAAGTGTTTTATGGACCAAATCTTACCTATCGCATGGTGGATGATAGCATGTATTTGAGATTGTATGACATGTACTCCCAGTCTCACCACTGAGGATTTTATTGCACAAGCAAAGTATTTGGATGAATTTTAAGCTTTCATTCTATGAATTACATCTCTGTGTTGAGTAAGTGAAAAAAAGCAACTTTAGAAAAAGCCCTTTCACCTTATTTTCTAGTCATAAGCCTCTTCAGCGAACCCTTTACATCCTTGTTCCTCAGTGTGTAGATGACAGGGTTTAACATGGGGGTTACCAAGTTGTAGAAGAGGGTAAGAAATTTCCCTTGGTCCTGAGAAGCCTTGTGTCCAGGCTGCATATACATATAGACGATATTCCCGTAAAACAAGGAGACTACAGTGAGGTGGGACCCACACGTGTTGAAAGCCTTCCTTCTTCCTGCGGCCGACTTGATCTTCATCACTGCTAGAGCAATATAGCTGTAAGAAATGAGGATGAGCGTCAAGGGCACCAGCACGATTATCACCGATAAAATGAAAACAGTGCTTTCCACAGCCACAGTGTCCACACAGGCAATTTTGATCAGTGCTGGCATCTCACACAGGAAGTGCCTCACCTGGCATCTGCCGCATCGCGGCAGCTTCATGGTCACAGGAGACATGACCAGGGAGTTGAGGAGTCCCACACTCCAGGCTACAGATACCAACTTCCAGCAGAGCTGAGAATGCATAATGACTGCGTAGTGAAGGGGCTTGCAGATTGCAGTGAAGCGGTCGTAAGCCATGACGGCCAGCAAAACACATTCAGTACCTCCTAGGCCAAGAAACATGAACAGCTGGATTGCACAGCCAATGTAACTGATGCTCTTGTCCTGGCCTCCTAAGTTGAAGAGCAATTGAGGGATGGAACTGGTAGTGAAGCAGAGGTCGAGGAAGGACAAGTTGGTGAGGAAGAAGTACATGGGGGTGTGAAGGCAGGGGTCCAGATGGGAAACTAAGATAATGATGATGTTGCCTACTAAAGTCACCAGGTAGAAGATGAGGACAAACACAAAGAGGGTGGATTCCAGCCTTGGTCTATCTGAGAAGCCCAGCAGGATGAACTGTTCCTGGCAGCTCTGGTTGATCATGGCATTAATGGTCAGTACATGCATGTAGAAAAGCCATGGGAAACACGCCAAGTTCATTAGAGGCAAACTAAGTCATCTGCAGAAGGATAAGACCCCAAAGAGTTACATATCGTTTTAACATCCTGAGAAGACCTATACATCTCTGGAAAAAGATATTCTTATTGGCCTTGCTTTTTTTTCCTTTTTGGATACCAAAGATGTACAGATCACTATAGAATATTTGAACAGCACACATGTAGAATGAACAGTAAAAGGTGACTGATACTCTGGAATAGACCATTGCTGCGTTATTGACACGCTTCCTCTCTGTTATTTCTTAGGTACCCATATAATATTCCCCCAGTCATAGTGTATTTAAAATTTAACCATCTGATTTTCATTTTGAAGAGTTTGTGTGTGTGTGTGTGTGTGCGTGCATGCGTGGAGAGAGAGAGAGAGAGAGAAAGAGAGAGAGAGAGAGAGAGAGAGAGAGAGAGAGAGAGAGAGAGAGAGAGAGAATGAGAATATTTGCCCATATGTATATAAGTGGAGTTCTCTTTGAGCTCAGAGGAGGGTGAGGAATCCCTTGCAACTGGAATTACAAACAATTGTGGCTTGCCATGTGGATACTATAATTTATAGTAACATAATAATACAAAGTTTTCAATCGGTACATTATATCAATCATTTCTTTCCTTTATGAATGAACTAGACCTGGCTCCTAACTGCTGAGCCATCTCTGGAGCCCCATGTCTGAACCGGATTCTCCTTCATTTAATACTGTATCTTAGAATTGCTTTAGTTTTAAAATTTCTACAAAGAAACAGTATTTGGTAATTTTACCATTGTGTTATGTTTTCTTGGTAGTTGATCACTAAGAATATTTCACATATACTAGAGAGCTAAGCAATTTACAGATATGCCTATTTTATTGTACTTTTTCTTCTAAATATATGGCAAATGTTTGGACCAAAGAGGTATATTAAGTGTAAAATTATTTGTGGAGAGGTGGGTAAGTTCTTTATGTTTACTAGCTTTCTGTATCTAAGAAACATTTTTTTTTTTTTTTTTTTGTCATTGAACTCGCAAGTCACAGGTAGTATAAAAATTTATCAACATAGCTCAAAAGCTGCTTTTGGAATAATGAAAACAAGAATAATATCTGATTTAATTTTATTTATTGGAATTGAAGGCACAATTCTTCAATTTTTATTTACCCACTGAATCTATAGCAATATATAAAATTTTCTGAAAATGATAAATTCTATCTTTTCTATGAAATGCTTATTTTCTCTTCTTGTAAATATACACTCACCTATATTATTATAAACTAACAAATTTATAGAAACATAATAACACAAAGTTTTCAGTCAGTAATATTTATTAATCATTTTTCCCTTTATGAATGAACCGATAGTTCTTAGTACATTATATTTTAATGGACTCTTTTTTGAGACAGGACTTCATTGTGTAGCCCTAGCTGGCTTGGAACACAACTTATACACTGGGATGGCTTCTAACTCATAGAGATCTGCCTGCCTCTGCCTCTAGAGGGTTGGATTTAAAGGCATGTGCAACCACCACCTGTCTTTACTTTGAATTTTAAAATGACAAACATTCCCAAGTAAGCTTGAATTAGATATTTTAATACATTCCTGGAGAAGTACATCATGTTATCTTTGAAAAATTGCAGGCCATTTCCATGACAAGAAAGCTATTTATTTGTCAAATATGAAAAAAGTTCAGGTAGATAATTCTTGCATATTTCAAACTGATGGTTAATCCAAAACCATAGATCTGGATTTTATAAATCTCTAAATGCATTCAGTACTTACTGGAGTCAAACTTCCCCTTGGTTGTATTATGTAATTAGAGAAGTGAAAGTTTTATTTCTTTTAAATGTGTTGAGGAAATGGCCCAATGCA
Source organism: Arvicanthis niloticus (assembly GCF_011762505.2). Taxonomy (NCBI): domain Eukaryota; kingdom Metazoa; phylum Chordata; class Mammalia; order Rodentia; family Muridae; genus Arvicanthis; species Arvicanthis niloticus. The sequence continues at coordinate 27,156 of NW_023045091.1, read as the reverse complement.
GATAATTTAAGACAACCAAAGGTAAGTCAATGGTTTGTCATATAATGAGTTGCTACTCAACACCTTGCATTTTAAAGCTCTTTCCGTTCCCTTAACCACAGAATGTGAGGAAAAAGCCAAAAGAATTTGGTTCAGCAGTTATTAAATGAATACTATTAAATTACACCATAAATTCATTACTTTGTAAAGTTGATGTGATGATATTGCTTTCAGGGCTAAGTCTCTTCCAGGTAAAGAACCTTATGGTTCTACGAGTAACTACTCTAACTAGTAACTACAACTAGTTCCTTCTACATAAGTCATCATTTCTATCCATGTGTGTATTAAAAGTATCACATAGAGTGATGTCAGAGTGAAGGAGCCACCATGATACAGTGTCTTACATGTCCTGCTATGTTCCAACAATGTCATTCATGTTTGTAAAGTGGCTTGGACATGGTAAACCATGCTATAGATATTAGCGGTGATAGAAAGGACAGACTAGGTCTATGTTATCAACAGGAGGCTCTGTCCCATGATAGAATGTAATTTGTGCAGTGATGCCAGAAAAGACTAACTGATCTTGGTCAGCTTAAATCAGTTACAACTATAAGTTGTCAGAAAAGAAGGCTTTGTGATGAAATTACCTTCCAAGTGATTTTAAGAGGTCTCTGCAGACTAAGTGTTGATATAGCTTTAGGTCAGAGAAGTGAGGATTATCCTTTAAATATACAGTTCAATTTCTAAGCAGATTTATATAGATAAATATAAATATTCAGCAAATATTTATCCTGTTATATATTAAACATGTGTTCCATGTTAGAGATACGATAATTATTAAAATAGTTAGTAACTGACCTCATTGTTTTATAGACTAGTGAGAGAAAGTTGTTTACCAAAACTCACAAAAATGAATGTTTGGTGACTGTCAACTTTGTTGAGCCTTTTTTGAGTGTCAAGTAGTGGACTTTCTTGGACTGCAACATTTAATCCTCACTCCTGAATTTTTAGTAAACAGGTATTAAGTAACTTACCAATATGTACACAGCTAGAAGTTATAGATGTGACATTTCAACACAGACAAGCTTGACTTTAAAAATCACAGTTTGCTAAGCCAGAAAGAAAACATATTAATTACTCTCCAGCTGAAGTACTGGGCTCCATTACGGTGAGCAGAGCACTCTGAGCATCTCACTTGATGGCTTCTTCAAATTGTGTCTAAAACTTGTTTTTTTAGGGCAAATAAAGGATATGCAATTATTCATCAATTATGAAATTGTTGGATTTAAAGAAAAAAAGAACTCACATGAAAGAGAGAAACTAAGATAAATAAAGGATATGTAATTGTTCCTCAATTATGACATCGCTGGATTTAAAGAAAAAAAGAACTCACATGAAAGAGAGAAAGTGATTGCTACAAGTTGTCCTCTGAGCTCCACATGCATACGATGGTATGGGTGGAATCTACACACTCACAGCAGAGCAATAAATACAATGCAGTTGAAAATGTAAAACTCTAGGTATAATATTTTTTTTTTTTTTTTGTATTGAGTCCAGGGCTTCATGTGCATTAGGCAAGCACCTTACAGTTGAGCTACTTTCCTCGCTGTGGATGAAATTTGCAAATACCTACAAGCAATATTTACAGGTGGAATACATATCAGGGACAGAAGAGCGCTGCACACGGTGATCGTAGAGCACCTTCTGGTCTTCTTTACTTACAGGGCACCCGTTTTCTTTAGATAATACATGAGTAGTGTGTGCTCAAAATTTTTCTAAAGATAATTTACTAGTCTGAATCTTTCTCAGTGATGGAGTTGGAAATGTTGAAGAAGTGAGATCGCTTTTGACAAGGCAGGAGTTAGTTACTTAGGTGTGTGACAGGAGGAGAGGGGAAAGAGAAGTGAGAGGCAGGAAGCAGTGTAGATGTGTTGAATGAAGTACAGAAGTTTAAGCATACCATATAAGTTACACAGGCAAAGAGATAGTGACAGCAATAAACTCTCCCATTACTAATTATGGCACATAATCAGATGCTAAGGTTGGTAGACCTAAGGAATAGAGATACATACTTAGAGCTATTAGAACAAACAAGACACAAAGACATATACTTCACTCTCAGAGTGTGCATTTTAGTGTTAGAAGGTGGTTCCTAAGAGTTTCCTTTTGTGGATAGACTTTTTTGTACTTGTTACTTCTTACCTGTATTACTTTGATAAAGCATGTATTTTAAAATCAGTATAGTAACTCAGATAAGCATATATGTATATAATATGTATGGGCCAGAGCAGTATAATGTAACAAGCCTTACAAAATGCTCTTAGCCTTTTTCAAATCTGGAAGGGTTCCAACCACATTTTTTTTTTCTCTCACTAGTTGAATGGCCCTGAAGTTATTTAACCTCCACATCCACACATCATTAGGTGAAGGGAAATTTCTAGGTTCAGAAGGCCAAACAATTTCTAAATAATTATTTTGAAAATTTGGGTGAGAAATTGTTCTGATATTTACGAGCATGGGATATAATGTGCTCTGCATTCACATTGGTGACTGTCTCTCCCAGCGTGGGAAGAGAGTAGAGAACACTAGGTAAGTCTGCTGAAGCCAGGTCAATTTTCACTTAAATCAAGGCTCAGCCCAGGTGTGTTGAAAGATAACCTTAAGAAAATTTTATATATAAACAGTTTTGTCTTTATTATCTGCCTAACAATACCAATATCAAATACACTCAGAGTTATTTTCATCATTATGGATTTATTTCTGATATTATTCTTGGGCAGCTGTTTAATGGGATGTAATACCCTAGCATGTTTACAGATCGTATTTGTGGTGGTCCTCTCCAATAACCTGTGCTATCAAAGCAGTTCACTGCAACCATTCTGTGAGGTCCCCATGGCCTCTAAATAGGTAAGTTTGGGGCCTATAATCACTGACAGTAGAGAAATGGAGAAGATGTATTTCAGGCTTCTTTTAAGCTGTGCATTAAGATGCCTTTACAACCCATCTCTTTTCTTGCTCTGCCAGAGCAACAAGTGGGAATGCTTTTCATCTTACTTTGTACTTTCTGTTTGTTTGTGTGTTTGCTTGCTTTGTTTTTTTGTTTGTTTTTTGGCCAGTAACCTCTGATTTAAACAAAACAATTTGTTTGCTTTTTCTATTGCAGTCATCTTTCCCCAACAGCCTCTAACAGTTTAGCCAACTGTAAGAATCCTTCCTACTTGTGCAGAATGGAACATATGGGTATCTAAGGAAAACAGAGAATGGGTGTCGAGCACATACAACTGGCCTGTTGTCGAACACCAGAAATAATATGACAAGATGTGTGTGGTTCTGAGTGTCTTCAGAATGGCATAAAAGAAGGATAAGGAGCCACAGTGGGAAGTGTTCACATCATGTCAGCGCAGTGTATATAGGCAGAGACTTTACCTAAAGGCCAGGGATGGGGCATGTGTCCTTGGAAAAGAGGTAATTCCAATGAAAACTTTGCCAGAAGAGGAGCAAAGGCAATAAAAAGCAAGGGGGATGTTGAATGGCCTGGGGATGTGGAAGGTGATGGGGAAATGACATCTAGTCAAGCTGTCAAGGTGCTAGAATTTGTAGCCCAGGATTAACATTGTCTTTAGAGAAAAATGGCAAGCACAGAGTGACTCAACATGGTTACAGTTGGAATTTAGAACTTACTGTGGCTGTGCCTCATTGATCATGGGATGGCAAGATGCCTGCTGTAACCTAAGCAAAACTGTGGTGATCCATCATTAAAAAGGGTCCTCATAAAGACCAGGGTCCAGGTGGGTAACCCATGCTAGAAAAAGAACCTACAGCCTGGAACATTTCTCAGATGTGAAAGGAATGGAGGGGGCAAGGTCTGCAGTTTGTGCCTGGCCATTACACAGATGTCAAATCAGATGCGTACACAGAAGGAAAAAGAGAAAATCCAACTTTGGGGTAATGATGAGGTTAATTTGGGGTCCCAGAAGAGTACAAAGTTTCATGAAGATTCTGTATTCTATTTTTATAACATTTCTAATTTCTCCTTTTAAAAATCATTTCTTCTTTTAAGTGTGTGTGTGTGTGTGTGTGTGTGTGTGTGTGTGTGTGTGTGTGTGCAAGCGTTGGTTTCATTCAGATCTCCTGGATCTGGAGTTATAGTCAGTTATGAACTACTCCTTGTGGGAACAGAATTCAGGTCCTGCAGAAGAGTAACAAACACTCTTAACCACTGAGCTATCTCTGCAGGCCATCATCTTTCTGAGACAGGGTCTCACATCATAACTCAGGCTAGTCTATAGCTTAACTAGGTAGCTCAGGTTAGCATTGAACCCATGACAAGCCTCCTACCTTTGCTTCTTAAGTGCTAGGATTATAGGAGTAATCTAGCATGCCCAGCTCAATTCCAATTTTTAAAGCATTGATATTTAATATATTTTTCATGATATTTAAACTCGAAAGTTAGAGAATTTAGTATAATTTTGTGTTTCTGGACTCACCATCTATAGTTGATGGGTATGCAGAATTCTTTTTTTTTTAAGTTAAATTGTGTGTGTGTGTGTGTGTGTGTGTGTGTGTGTGTGTGTGTGTGTGGTGTATGGACCTTATGTAACCCTGGCTGTATGTAGGCCAGGCTAACCTTGAACTCACAGAGATGCATCCTTGATTAGATTCAGGCAGTATGCTTTGTAAGATATCTTTGACTCTGAGCTTTACTAGGGAGAGATTCCTAAGCAAGATTTTGTCTATTCCTTCATGATGATCTAACCTATCTTTATTACAAGCAATATTTAACATTATACTCCATTCTAGCATTTCTTTCTTTGGAGATACCTAGCCACTTAATTTTCTTTCCTAGTCACTTCAGGGAACAGGTACATAATAGTACATTTAAGCACAGTTGCTAGTCATACTTTTGTGATTGATAGATAAAAAACCAGATTAAGAAAAACTATTAGTTAACTTTCAGAAAATAAAGCAACAATGGATCAGCATACCATTTGCGTCCTCTAATCCGTAAGAAAGTAACATCAGCATTTATTTCTTCTTTTTGTTAAATCTCCTCTGTTAATTAGTTCCAGCCCTAAGAAGCTTGCCAGTGGGCTCTGTTCTTGAGGCTATCTTACCTTCTGTGGCTTCACCTTACAACTTGCATGAATAAAGCCTACAAGATGGTCATTATGAGTGAGCACAGGCTCACCAAAGAGATACACTATGTTCCCATCTAGAGCCTGACCTCAGGATGCTTAGGTTCTCAGTGATGCTGAGCTCAGGTACAGAGGCAGGATTCTCACCAAATCAGTGCATTCTCCCCATTGGTGGAGCAGCTGTTTGTGGGCTTCAGCACATTCCACACTAGGAGTCTGGGAGGAGACCCAAAGACTCCTAAAGAAAGATACGGAAGTAGCAGAGACAATTTATATCTAAGATCTTTATGAAACACAGATTGGAGAACTACAACTCTCTCACTCTCTTTACTGAGGCCATTGGGAATATGTCCTCCATTGTAGCAATTAGACAAGTTTGCTGTTCTGTCCAGAAAGAAAGACCAGTGGGACATAGCTAAGAAAACTTAACATCATATTTCCTTTAGACTGTAAGCATTCTTGGTGGGGGAACTTATTTCGAATAAGACATGTATCTGTTTTAGCTTATCATTGAGGCTGAAGAAACTTAGCCAGACCTGAGATTTGACCAAAACAGTCTGTCCTTTTAGATTCCAGATGTACTTTTACATTTAAAATTTTTGTAGTGACTTCAAATGATGGTATGCAGTTTATTGATCTATGGACAAGAATGAGTTCCTATCAATAGCCAATAATCATGACAAGCATAAACATTAACCTGATGAAAGCAGCAGTATATATTCATAGTTTGACTTAAGACTACATTAACCTTTCTTCTTCTTCTTCTTCTTTTTTTTTTTTTTTTATGAAAAGGAGCAAGGTTGGATGCCCAAGTGAAAATATTTAATTCAGTAGATAGTTTTTTTAGAAAAGCAATTGGATATTTAAGTCTGACACTTAGGAGGCACATAGACAGTTTTTATAAATAATCTTATCAAATATTCAAAAAGCAACATTCCCACAATAATTTTAAACCATCAAAATATGAGAATCAATAAAGAAACTGTTTATATATCTGAGTTATGCACGTACATGTAGTTATGTATTGTTTCCTGGACAGATATGATGACATGATACATTGCTTTATAAAAGAGCATTAGAAGCTAGAAAACTGTTTCTCAGGAATCATTCTGACAGTGTTGTTAGGCTCAAATCATCTAGGGCAAAAATTGCCAGTTTTATGGATGGTTTGTCATAGTTAATGAATCAAAACAGGTACATTATTATTAATAATATTGTCTATATTTTACACACATTCCCTTGCTATAGCTGATGTTCTCTTTGTGTTTAGGATCAATTTACACACACACACACACACACACACACACACACACACACACACACACACAGAGAGAGAGAGAGAGAGAGAGAGAGAGAGAGAGAGAGAGAGAGAGAGAGAGAGACCTGGGGAACTAAATGAAAGTGTAATATACACCAGGCAAGAGATTTTTCCACTGGGTTAAGATCCAACCAGTAATAAGCTAATATTATACCATTTATTAAAACTAAGTGTTAGAAGTCATTAAACATACAGAAATAAGAATAATAAACAATTACAATAATCTTAATCTGTGAGAGTAAAAGAAAAAGAGGTAAACAGCTTAGTGTGGCACAAATAAATGTCTACAAAGATCAATGTTATGGTGAATTTTATTTTATTGTTTATTTTTAAAGATTAATTATACAATTGCTTTTATAGGCATATGTGAATATTTCTCTGTGTACAGCACACATACAGGAGCTTGCAGAGGTTAGAAGGGTTCCAGATCCCCTGGAACTGGAGTTGGAGATGGCTGTGAGCCACCATGTGGGTGCTGGGAATTAAACTCAAGTTCTTAGCAACTGCTCTTAACCACTGAGCTATGTGTCTTTCTCCTATCATGATTTTGGAGTTTGATGAAATTAACTATAAGATGATAAAACAAATTGGGAAATGTATCTTTCAGTATCCAGAAAAAAATTCATATTGTTTGAAATCTCTAAAAATTTCAAGAAATACATGTCACAACAGCTCTATGGTTTTGGAGTTAGGAAGGCCTGGTTTAAAGAAATGAAAGACCAAAATGTCACAAAAGAGTTTATCAGTAACAGGGAAGGGGTGGCTAGTTTCTATAGCAGTTGACTGTAGGGAAGTGGTCTCAGGCTGTAGATGCCTGGAAGGAAGAAGTCACAGTTGCTAGTTTGGGTGCATACTGGACATTCGATTTCACTCAGACTCCAGAAGAAAGCTTTGCCATCTCTCTTAGCCTGGCTCATATTGGGAACAGCCTTTCTAGTTTCTCGTAGGTCTGAGGCCCTGGAGTCCTTCGCCTGGCCATTACTGGCCCAGGTTATCCTCTGCTTTTCACAGTCTTTAGGTTTATAAGAAACCAAACACAAAAAAATAAAGAAGTTCCTTCTACCTTTTAATTTTTGTTTCCTCCCTTAAAATGTCTGATGGACCTAGCCTCACAGGTCCAAGTGCTTTAGTGAAAAAGTGAAATTTGATTTGTCTAAATAAGATTATAATGATAACAAAATGAAATTCTAACTTTTGTAGCATTTTATTATTTTTATTGTATGTGTCTTTAGGGGTGCACCTGTGGAAGTCAGAGAATAACCTGCAGGAACTGATGCTCTCTGTCATGTAGGATGCAGGAGTACTTTTACTCTCAGATGCATCTCACTGGCCTGGAACTCTAGTCTTTACAGAACATTTTCATGTAAGCCATGTAAGGCACACTTAGAGGTCACATACTTATCTTTCTTCTTCTTCTTCTTCTTCTTCTTCTTCTTCTTCTTCTTCTTCTTCTTCTTCTTCTTCTTCTTCTTCTTCTTCTTCTTCTTCTTCTTCTTCTTCCTCTCTCTCTCTCTCTCTCTCTCTCTCTCTCTCTCTCTCTCTCTCTCTCTCTCTCTCTCTCTCCTCTCTCTCTCTCTCTCTTGTAAAAATTGAGAGTGGTACAATTGAAGGAGAGTTACATGGGTATTTCTCTATTGAGAACTGGAAGATGGGCTTCCTGAGAAGGGTGCTTCTTATTCCAAATACATTATGGGAAAAATGGCTGAAAGTTATGGGTTTGGTGCCAGATATATAAACAGGATCAATAGGGGAAAAGAAATAGCCAGGGGCCCTATAAAATATTTAGGCTAGATTCAGCCGACTTCCAGCCCTAAACTCCTCCCATCCAAATATATAAAGCTGTTATTGTCCCCTTTTCCTGAGGCTTGCTCTTCTGTTTCCCTTGATTGCTCAGTGCTTTGTTAGTGCCAGGGAACACATTTAGTAATCCCCTAGACAACCTCGGACAGTCCTATTATATAACCACACATAAGAAAGAGTCAATTTGAATAATATTAATAAGATGAGATGTTTCAGAGTTTCAGATGTCCTATCACTTCTGAATTATGTACAACTCACCTCCTGAATAAGTTATTTTGTCATTCAGTTTTTGCTTTTAATTAGTTAATGAACTTGAATTTTTGAGATATAGTTTCAGGTAGTCTGGGCCAGAATCAAACTCACTATGTAGCTAAAAACAGCTTTGAATATCAGATCCTCCAGTTTCATCTCTTGAGTTCATGGATCACAGGAGTGCATTGCCACCAGACCTGTCTAGGCCAGTGGCTGTAAGGGCATACAGTGGATAATAGCAGAGCAGGGCACTGAAGTCAGGACAAGGGAACAGCTGCTAACACTAGATCATTTTAGGTTCCTGTTAGAGTTTAGTTCTTTCATGGTTCCTTCAGGGTCCATATGGTGCAGGAATGGGCCCCAGGTTGGTGTTTTAGTTATTTTTCTGTTGATGTAATGAAAACACCTTGAACAAGGTAACTTATGGAAGAAAGGGTTTATATAGATTACAGTTACGAAGAGGTTAGAGTCCATTACAGTCATGGTGGGCAAACATGGCAGCCAGAGCAGCAAGCTGAGCACTTATCCCCAGTGACATACTTCCTCCAGCAGGGCCATATCATTTAAGCCCCTTAGAACAGCAGCAGCAACTGGGGACAGAGCATTCAAATGCTTGAGACTTATGGTAGGTACGTGGTATTCTTGGGACATGATGACCTTCAAAAAGGTGGGCCCTCTTGGAAGGCCTTTATATGGTAGACTGTGTACTCTTGGAGGGATAGTGAAACCTTCAAAGATTCCCCTTTCTGTCTTTTGCTTTCCATTACCTGAGCTGTTTCTCTGCATCTTATGCTTCCCTCAGAATATGGGATATATTGATCACTTAAATTGATGGAGCCAGCAGGTCATGAACTGAAACCATTAGTCCAAATAAACCTATTCTCTTTATATGTTGATTGCCTTGGGCTTTATAGTCATAGAAAGGTGATTGATATGTTATTTTTTGCTAAGGGTTAATGCAGAATAGATTCCTAATTGTGCTGATTCAGCTCAATGGGACATTTGTGGTTTCAAAAAATCTGGTCTATTTTGGGATTTAAAAATGTTTTTGTGTTATTTTTGTTTTTTGTTTGGTTTTGTTTGATTGTTTTTTTTATTATATGACACTTAACACAAATGACTCCTATTATTATTATTATTATTATTATTATTATTATTATTATTATTATTATTATTTGGTCTGGTTTGTAGGGGCCCAATACAGAAACTTAGCCCACAACAATAGCCTCTCATAATTTTGTTGAACAGAAGCTTTATTTAACACAGGCAAAGCCTTCCAACTGCCTCTGGTTGACTCTGGTAAATCATCATTAGACCTTGGCTTGGAGCTAAACTCCTTATTTATATAAGTATCATAAAAACTAAACTTTAAGATGACAAAATGTTACTGAAAATTTTTTTTTTAAATTTTGTTCATGGAAAAATTGTAGTTTTTTCATGAACAAGATTAAAAGTACCTTTAGTCTTCTATGTAATAACAATAACTTTACAGTAAATGAAAAACCAGAGTCTCAGAGTTTTAGAGGAAGATTAAAAACTCATATTCAGAGCTGAAGAGATGGTTGAGTGCTTTTGAAGAGGACCCTGGTTCTGTTACCAGCACCCACATGGTGGTTTATAACCAGTCCTAACTTTAGTTCCAGAGGATCTGATAACCTTTTCTGATCTCATAGGGCACCAGGCACACACATGGTACACATATATACATAAAGGCAAAGGATTCACATACATAAATATAAAAGGATAAAACAAAAGGCCCCCTAACCCATCAACCATACCCTTCATCCTCACAGTGGAAGATATTTATAATACTTCTCTAAATGATAGATTGGTCAACTAAGCAAACACCATTTAAGCATAGTTACTTTAAGTTATATTTTCTGTTTCATATTTTATTACAGAAAATTTAAAGTATGAAATAAGAATTTTATGAACAGCTTATGGTACATGGCAGTGACTCCACTTATATACTAAAAACCTCGATGGCTTTATTAGCAATCCCATAGCAAACGCTCAGCCCAGAGTAAGATAGACTGATTGTTTGGTATAAAAATCCTGTATCAGACATGTTTTCTAGGAAGCACTGACTCCTTACTTGGGGTCATAACTAGAAGCAAAATGAAAATCTTGCATCTCTTCTTCACTTTTCTCCATCTCCATTGGGTCACTCTCTTACTTCTGCATGTAAACATGCTCAAGGGCTATCTACCTAAAAACCAGCGATGCCTTAACTAGCTCTCCCACTTTTAATGCTGAGAGCACAAAGAGGGATTGTCTGAACTCTAGTCCTCATGAAGGATAATAAATGCTCAGTTGTTAAGCTGTTCATCTGTCCTGTCCAAATATTTGTGTTCTCACAAAGGCAGTAATCCCACTCATAAAGACTCTACTTTTATGGTATAATTATTAAAGGCGACACCATCCTTGATGGCCATTCTTAGTTACCAAATTGACTACATCTGGAATTAACTGATACCTAAGTGGCTGAATATACCTGTGGGGGATTTTTTTAAATTAAATCATACAAAATGGGAAATCCAGATCTTCTGAGGTGGGAAGACTCACCTTTAATATGGGCCACACCTCCTGCTGGTCACCTATATAAAGAACACGGGAGAGAGAAGGTTGCTTTCTTTACCTGCTTGCTCTTAACTTTATTTGCAAGTTCATTCTTTTATTGGCATTAAAGCCTATTTCTTCCTTCCTTCCTTCCTTTCTTCCTTCCTTCCTTCCTTCCTTCCTTCCTTCCTTCCTTCCTTCCTTTCTTTCTTTTATTTTTAGGGTCTTTTTTATTGGATATTTTATTTATTTATATTTCAAATGTTATTCCCTATTCTGGTTTCCCTTTCGCAAAACTCCTATCCTCCTCCACTCTCCCCCTGCTTCTATGAAGGTGCTCCCTCACCCACCCACCCACTCGCTCCTAACTGCCCTTGCATTCCCCTACACTGGGGCAAGGAGCATTTACAAGACCAGGGCCTCTTCTCTCATTGATGCCAGATAATGCCATCCTCTGCTACATATCCCAGAATTGCTCCTTTCTAAAAGAAATACGGGGTCAAAGTGTAGAGCAGAGACTAAAGGAAAAGCCATTCAGAGGATGCCCCACCTAAGGATCCATCCCATATACAGACACAAAACCCAGACACTATGGTGGATGCCCAGAAGTGCTTGCTGACAGGAGCATGATACTCTCCAGAGAGGCTCTGCCACAGCCTGACAAATACAGATGCAGATGCTCGCAGCCAACCATTGGACTGAGCATGGGACCCCAATGCAGGAGTTAGGGAAAAGACTGAAGGAGCTGAAAGGGTTTGTATTCTCATAGGAAGAACAACAATATCAACCAACCAGAACCCCAAGAGCTCTCAGGGACTAAATCACCAACTAAACAATACACATAAAGTCTATTTCTTTGGAAGTCTAATGTATCCTGAAGACCAGCTGAGAAATCCAGCCTTGTGAACTGAAGAACTACTAGATTATTAGACCTTCTGTTAGCAGGCAGCCATTGATGTACTAGCTGGACCACAGCCTGTAAACCATTCAAGTAAATCCCATACATACATAAATATTAATTCTATCAGTTCTGTTTTATTGATTGATGTTGGTCATAGGTGCTTCAGTAGAGAGAGAAGCTCACCAAGCTGCTAAGCCTTTATTTCCTGAAGGAGCAGAGGGGTTCAGTCTTCATGGAGAAGATTGATATCCAGCTAGTTCACTCCACTTACTTTACTCAAACATTATGCAAGGTGAATTGGGGCTGCAAAAGGTTCCAGCTACCAAGGTTATCTTGCCCTTGCTGCCCGTGAGAGCAGACAACCCTTACAAATCAAAGTCCCTTTTCATAATGGCTAACCATATTCAAAAGTAAGAACTCCAAGTTTGCCAGGAGTGTCTTAGGACAAAGGTTGGTGTAGCTGCAAGTTTTCATGTAGCACCAAGTGCAGATTCTCTAAAGAGACATTTTTTTTTCAAGCTTCAAACAGTCTCATAACAATTTCTAAGCCTCTACTAATTGGGCCCAAACACAGCAAAGGCTTTGCTGAAACATTTCCGTTTCACTGAAATCCAGATATAAGACCTTTACTATACATATTACTACACTGTTTCTCTGGAGAACCCTTACTAGTACACCTTCTAATACCATTACACTGAAGTTAGGTTAGGGTCATAACATGCAAATTTTAGGAAACACGAGTATTTGGACTGAAGTATAAGTTAAATGTCTATCTGTAGAAGTATGATGTGAAATAAGATAGTATACTGGATGTTTGAGATGATGAAATATTATTTTAATTAGGCTTATAAGGAATTAGAATATATATTTTATTGTATGACCGAGTTTGTTGAAGTTCTAAGTATTCACTCATCTTAATGACTTGGAAGAATGAACAGTGTAAGGGCAACCAACTGGACCAAATTCTAATGCAAAGGCTCAGGTAAGAGGCAAGCATGGGCTCATGAGCACCACATTAATTTGAATGATTATCATTTTTAGGGTGGCCTAAAAATGTCGCAGCCTGAGCAAAATGTTGAGGCCCGGGCTGCCCCGAGTTTGGTGGCCACTGTATCTCCGGTCTGTGGGTTGGGGTTCAGCAAGAGAGAGAGTGAGGACTGACTCGAAGAATGGAGACTAGACAGAGTGTGATTCAATCCCATTTATTCTTCAGTCTCTCTTCCTGGTCCAAGTCCCAAGTCTAGCTGTACTCTCTAAAGAGTCTCCCTAAAGAGTATACTTCCTCTAAGTGTCTGATTCTCTCATCTCTCTTCTGTCTGCCTCTCACCTTTATATGTCTCACTTCTAAGCCATGCCTTTTGGTCACACCTTTAATTATGCCCTTAGGTCTTGTCTCTAAATCTGATCTCTACACGTCTAAGTCACTCTTAAGTTACACACCTTTAATCTCACACACCTTTAATCTCACATACCCAAGGTATCTAAACCAAGATTATCAGAGTGTGCTCAGCTGTTGTAGGCTATTGTAATCCAAGTCACATGTCAGGGTATATGGCTCAAGATGGCTGCAAAGCTGATAGCCGCTTTCTGCTAAAAGTCGGCCCCCAACAAGACTTGAAGTGACTGCTGATGTTGAAGTTAAGGTGACTGATGGTGTTGAACTTGAGGTGACTTCTGGTGTTGCTCTTGGACTTGAAGTGACTGCTGCTGCACTTGTTCCTTCTGAATGTCATGTTTGACTCTCCTGCATTTTGCTCATTGTTTCTTGAACCAAACCTGTACTACTATGAGATCTATCTTCATTTGTAATGCTAATTTCTTCCTGAGCTTGCTGCTTTGGTATGGGTTCTTGTCAAAGAAAATCTCCAGTGTCTTCGCTTGTTTCCAAGTGAATGTAGTTCAACTCCTCTGTAGACACTTCTGCGTTTCACCTTTAGGAAGGATGTGAGAGGCTGACATCGTGACCCTAGCTGCTTACAGGTGCTTAGCTCTGCTTCTTCACTCATCTTCCACATTATAGTTGGAGTGATGTCTATACATACTTTGCTGCTACATTAAGATATCTCATTGATGTAATGTTCCTATGCCCTCAAAAATTTTTATGTGTTGAAATTCTAATTCTCAAGGCTATAATATTCGAAGATAAAATCGTCGGGAGGTGATAAGTAATGCGGCAAATTTCTGGTGTGTGAGATAATTGTACTGACAAGAGAAAAGTTAGAGAAATCTCTTGTCCTTTCTGTGTAACTTCTAGAGAATGTGGAAGCATGTAGCATAGAAAATGTCCTACAGCAGAACACAGTGATGCTTGTTTCCTGATGCTTGTGAATTTCTACAACTATAAGAAAGAAGTTTCTTGTGTTTATAAACCTTTCAGCCTGTGTCATTTTGTTATAGTGCATGCAACACTGCAATCATTTTCTGTTACATTCAAATCACAAGTTTCCCAGTGTGTTCTCCACAGTCCCATGTGGTTTGATTCTAATCTCCTGTCTAACCCCTTTGCATCACATGTCCTCATCTAAGATCTATCACATGAGATTTTCTTCCCAGCTTCTTTGAATCGATATTCTCTGAACCATGATTCATGCTGTTTTACCTGAGTACACCTTTTCTATTTTATTACCATTTCGGATTTTTTAATTAATTAAAAAAAAAACATAATGTAGTGGTTTGGATATTCTTGGTCCATGGGAAATGGCACTATCAGGAGTTGTGGACCTGTTGGAGGAAGTATGTCACTGTGGGGGGTGGGCTTAATGTTCCTATGCTTAAGCTCTACCGGAGGCAGAAGACAGTCTTCTCCTGTCTGCCTTTGGATCAAGGTGTAGAACTCTTGACTCCTCCAGCACCATGTGTTGTGTTTATAAAAAGATAAAGAAAGAAGGAATATGTTTTGGTGGATGTATGATAAGGTGTGGGAAAGAGGGTGTCTCTGTGGGCTCATGCTGAGGCATCTGGCATCCCTTCCCCCTGAGGGACTGGCCACACGATGGTATAGTATAGAATAGAGTTTATTCAGGGGATAGGGAGTGGCTTTAAGATGGTAGTAGAGACAGAGAAAGGGAGGGAGGGGGAATAGAGGAGTAGAGGCCAGCCATGAGCACATGAAGAGAGAAGGGGAATGGGAATGGGGAGAGAGGGGGGGAAGGGGCAAAAGGACAGAGTGGGAGCAAGAAGGCAAGAGCAAGAGAGAGAAGAGGGGCCAAGCAGCCCTTTTATAGTGAGTCAGGCGTACCTAGCTGTTGCCAGGTAACTGTGGGGCTTAGACAAAATGTTAATACCCTGCCTGCCTGGATGCTGCCATGCTTCCTGCCTTAATGATAATAGACTAAACTACTGAACTCATAAGCCATCCCCAATTAAATGTCTTTTGTAAGAGTTGCCTTGGTCATGGTGTCTTTTCAGAGCAACAAAACCCTAACCAAGAAACCTACATTCACATCTTATTGCAACATCTTTTTCTCCGAGACTATGAATGTTGCGCCAAGCAGTTATAGCTTATGGAGAAAACTTACAGAGATAAGTGCTGCTCTGAGTTCAGTGTTGTGCCGAGTTCCTCTACACCACTTGGTGGTACAATGGTAGCCACATTATTTAATCCTTTATTTCATAGTTTTCTCATAATGACAATAAAAAATCCAACCATTTATTTTAGGAATACCAAATAAATAAAGAACATAGAACCGTCCCTAGCCTGTAGAACCCGAAGCACGTCTCCTGGGTTCACTTGTTGGAGTTACAGTAGGTTGTGATTGTTCATCCCTGTGAAAAACTTTATTGTTTCCTCCCACATGGCTCCAGAAATTCTAAGAGAACAAAGAATATTTTAATTGTTCTCCATTGGATTCCTAGTAGTGCCTAATAATCATTATTTGTTGGATTATAAAAGTGACATTAAAGTCATGAGATACTTTGAACTTTTCCAATTTGGAATATAACATTTATGAGATTAAGTGAATAAAAGCAAAGGAGATAAGAGGAATAAAAGTTTCTGGGTTTCTGCTAGCCACCACCAAATAATTTATCCAGCTGAGTAAAGAGTTAATATAATTTTTATAATCTTATTAGCTCTCAGCTGCCAAACAGAAAGCATTAGCATAACTGTTGTCTGAGAGCAATGATGGAAACTGATACAGAGAACCACAGCCAAACATTAGGTGGAGCTTGGGGGAATCCTGTGGAAGAGGGGGAGGAAGGATTGGAGGAGCCAGAGAGGTCAAGAACACCACATACAGAATCAACTAACCTGTGCTCATGGGGGTCCACAGAAACTGAATCAACAAGTAGCATGCATGTGACAGCCCTAGCCCTCTGTACACATGTAACAGTTAGCTTACAGTTAGTTGTGTAGCTTAGTCTCCATATGGGACTCCTAACAATGGGAGCAGGGCTGTCTCTGGTCCTGTTGCCTACCTTTGGATCATTTCCCCCTAACTGAGCTGCCTTATCTACCTTCAATAGGATAAGATGTGCCTAGTCCTACTGTAACTAGAAATGCCAAGGCAGGTTGATATCCACGGGAGACTTTCTCTTTTCTGAAAAGAAGGCAAGGATGAGAGGGTTGGGGAGGGGAGAGGGAGAGACTTGGAGGAGAGGAAGGGAAAGCTGTGATCTGAATGTAAAGTAAATAAATTAAGTAGTAGAAGGAAGAGGAGGAGGAGGAGGAAGAGGAGGAGAGGGAGAAGGTGAGGGAGAAGGTGAGGGAGAAGAGAAAGAAGAGGAAGAAGAGGAAGAAGAGAAAGAAGAGGAAGAAAAGAAGAAGAAGAAGAAGGAGGAGGAGGAGGAGGAGGAGGAGGAGGAGGAGGAGGAAGAGGAAGAGGAGAAGATTCCTATGGGTAAAGAGAACCTTTGTTGGGGTGATGTTCTTGTATCAGTCAGGGGCAGATGCCAGTACTTTGTTCATCCTAGCTTGATGCCTGGCTTGGTGGTCAAAGCTGTTTTATGCCTAAATCACATAAAAATCAAGTCAAATCCAGGCAGCGTAGTGCAGGACAGGAGGAGTAAGACAGACAGATTTGCATTCAGCCATGTTACAAGATGCAGGCAGAGAAAGATGCCCATAGATCTGCCCTCTGTCCCAGGGTGTGGGGGGAGCATAAACACACAGAGCCCTGCCTACCACCACACAGCAAAGCATTGGGGGAGGAAGACAGACAGAGACCTATGGACTGCCATGCCACTCACAGACCTGCCCTCCAACGCACAGCACAGGTGGGCCATAGTCACCTGCTTGGTAAAGGATGTCACTCAGGTAGCCACCTGTTGTGTGGCCAGCCTGCATCAGGAGCCACCACAATATCCAAGCATGGTGTGGACAGATAAGAGAGAAAGAGAAATAGAGTAGCCTGAACATAATGAAAAGAGATGGAACTGGAGACTCGAGAGTGGAGAGGACTAACCTGTTGTGAGTGACCATTTCTGCCACCTAAGGCCATGGTGAAGTCCCAGCCCAAGATGCTATTGAGGGATATGTTTGGGTCCATGCCTATGCAGTGGCAGCGGTCAGTGTCGATGTCTGTGGCTCATATTACCACTAGAAAACACAGGAATGTCCTTGGTCTGGGAAGTTTCTGCAGACCACATAGGACTTTGCAGAATTGGCCCCACCCCTTAGTAGCTTTGGGGCTCTGGAGAGCTGGTGGCAACACTTGGGAGGGTAGGGCCCTAAGCCTCTCCCAGGCAGCAGAGTACAGGTGGCAGGGGTGTAGGTGAGTTGGCCCTGAGGGTGTGCGTGTGAGAGGGCTGGCCCTGCCCCTCACACGCTGTAGCACTTGAGAGAGTGGGCTCTGTACCTCAGATTGGACAGCACAGTGGAGCTGGCCCGGGGGGCATGAGTGCTGGTCAGCTGACACCCAGGGCATGAAAGCAGGAGAGCTGACCCACCATGCTTTCTGCAGATGGTAGCATTGGGTGCCTACCTGGAGCAGTGCTGGAAAGCTAACCCTGATGGTGCAGATCTGGCCTGCTGACCAGTTCAGATACCATTCAGGCCCAGACCCAGGGCCTGAATTGACCCACCTCAAAATCTATATCATCTGTGAACGTTTGGAACACGTAAAAGGGCCAGTCCTGCTGATCCAAAGCTGCAGGATCTCCAGTGCACAGGGCTACAAGAGGATAACCAGAATAACTTGGTGAGAATTCAATATTGATGGTGTCACAGAAGCCAGAGACATAGAAGCAAACCAACGACTCATTGCAATGAACACCTGCAAGTGAAGATGTGTGGACAGAGGGGATACTGTAGAATATACTGTGACCATACTACAGCTTCCATGATGAGATTTTTTTTATGCATGTGTTTTATTTTTTGGGGGGTTAGGGGAGCTGTTGCAAGAGCTAAAAGTGGATATGAGGGGATGGGGAGATGAGCATGAGTGGGACTGGGGTACATGATGTGAAACTCACAAAGAATCAGTAAAAAATTTAAAAGCTCTCATTTATTGTACACTGTCTTCTGTTGTAATAGCACAATACCACACACTATGTAAGAAAAGTTTTAATCGTGAGTTGAGTCTAAGATCAAGGGGCCACATCTGGTGATGGCCTTCTTTATGGCAGAGTTCAGGGTAGTAAGAGACATCACATGACAGGGCCTGAGAACTGAATTTTGACAATTTCCATTATAACCAATGAACACATTAATTTATTAGTCCAGGAATGGTAATTATATTATTATTATATAATATATGAGAATCTATAAGCATCTGTAGCATATATAAGATTTGTAAGCATCTCTTACAGGTTTTACTGCATGGTCTCACCTCTTACTATCATATAACGTATACTAAATTTCAATATGTGACCACATATAGTGGCACATGACAAATTTTATCATTTGGTAGTTGAACTTGGGAAGATCATGAGTTCAGAGTCAGTCCCTGATACATTGTCTTTGGGAAATTCTGGGCTACAGAGAGAAACTTTGTAATAAGAAAGTAAACAGACAAATTAAATAGGAGCTTTGGGGAGAACAAATCATATTCAACCCTTATCACTAAGATGGATTTCTCACAAGAAATGAAGTGACATTTAAAGAAGGCACTATAAAGAAACATAAAAAATTGACTATGAAACAAACATAATTTTCTGCCTACATTTCACTAGGGTTATATACATCTTTCCACCCAATTTTAATTAGTTTGGATATCAGTGTAATAATTTAATTATACTTGCTCTACAAAATATTAACTAAACAGTGTTTTTGTCAAGGCTTTAAAATGATTTCTTGCTTTTCCCACCAATTCAGAGTGAAATGTAAATAAAATATCCAAAAAAATTAAAAAAATATAAGTTTTACTTAACCCAACCAGTTCCCTGTCTTGAAAATCCACTTTATCACTTGTTCTATCCATAATCTTATAAAGACCCTTCTAGTTCTCTACCTTCTGTAACACTGTCTAGAAAGTATTACACTTTCTAGTGTAACACTAGAAAGTGTAACACTGTCATTTCTGTAATAGGTCCATGTTTTAGTTATTATCTACTGCTATGAAGAGACACTATGACCTATAAAGGTAACTTATAAAACAATGCATTTAATTTGGGTTTCAATGTTCCAGAGGGCATTAGAGTCACTGGCCATCATGGCTGGGAGCATGGCAGCAGGCAGGCAAACACCACATTAGATCAGTAGCTGAGAGCTAAATGTTGAGACAATATAGAGATATGGAGGCAGAGAGGAGAGGAGAGGAGAGGAGAGGAGAGGAGAGGAGAGGAGAGGAGAGGAGAGGAGAGGAGAGGAGAGAGAGAACTGAGAATAGTGTGGGCATTTAAAAACCTCAAATCCCTCTGCCCAGTGACACTCCTCCTCCAAGAAGACTACAACTACTAATCCTTCCCACCAAATAGGGACCAACCATTCAAACACACGAACTTATGAACACATTCTTATTCAATCCACCACAGTAGTTTTAGTCATTCATTGTATGTAGTGAGGTTTTATCACAATTAGAAAATTTACATTTCCTGAGAAAACCAGGTAGGCTGCCTGCTGATCTTTGCTTCTCTTGCTGTTATGTCAGATTTAACCCCACAGTTTCATCCCCAACTTTGCAGTAAGACCCCCAATTCCAGTCTCCCATGGAACCCTTCTAATCCCCCATTTGTTCCTTTGTCTGACTTCTCAGTGGAGATTCTAAAAGCCAGAAGTTCCAGGACAGATATGCTGCAGACTCTAAAAGAACACTCTAAGAGTCTGCCAGCCCAGACTATTATACCTAGAAAAACTTTCAATTGTCATGGAAGGAGAAAACAGGATTCTGTGATGAAATCAAATTTAAGCAATATTTATCTACAAATTCAGTCCTACAGAGGGCGCTAGAAGGAAAATGCCACATTAAGGAGGTTAACAACAACCAAGAAAACACAGGGAATAAGTAATAATCTCATACCAACAAAAGTCAAAGAAAGGGGAACACTCCAACACAACCATATACACATACACTTCATCACCATCACCATCACCAATACCAACAACAAAATAACAGAAATCAACAGTCATTGGTTATTGGTATCTCTCAATATCAATGGTCTCAATTACTCAGTAAAAAGACACAGACTAACTATGTGAAATAGAACCCAGTTTTTGCTTCATTCAAGAAATACACCTCAACCTCAAAGATAGACATTATCTTTGAGCAGTGGAAAAAGATATCCCAAGCAAATGGATAAAAGAAAAAAGCTGATATATTCATTCTAATATCTAATAAAATAAACTTCAAAGCAAAACTCATCAGAAGAGATAGGGAAGGACACTACATACTCATCAAAGGAAAAAAATCCACCAAGATGATATTGTAATTTTTAACACTTATGCTCCAAAAACAAGGGCACCCAAATTTGTAAAAGAAATGCTACTATGGCTTAAATCACATACGGACACTTACACAATGATAGTGGGGGACTTCAGTAGCCCACTCTCACCAGTAGGTCATCTGGACAAAAACTAAACAGAGAAATGTTAGAATGAACAGACATTATCATCAAATAGACCTAACAGATAATTACAGAACATTTGCTCAAACACAAAAGAATATACCTGCTCTTTACTTCATAGAATTTTCTTCAAAATTGATAACATACCCAGACACAAAGCACGTCTCAACAGATACAAGAAAATTGAAATAACCCCCTGCATCCTTTCTGACCACCACAGATTAAAGCTGGATATCAACAACAACAGAAACAATAGAAAGCTTACAAATTAAAACTGAACAGCTCTCTACCGAATGAAAAATGTGTCAAGACAAAAATAAAGAAATTAAAGACTTTGTAGAATTCCATGAAAATGAATATCAAAATACCCAAACTTCTGGGACACAATGAAAGTGGTTCTAAGAGGCACGTTCATAGTACTAAGTGCCTACACTAAAAACAAACAAACAAAAAGCTCAAACACAAAACCTGGAGTGATCTCATGCTAGCAACTTAATAGCACACCTGAAAGCTTTAGAACAAAACAAAAATCACACATAGAAAGAGTAGATGACAGGAAATAATCACACTCAAGGCTAATATAAATAAAATAGAAACAAAGAGAACAATACAAAGAATCAATCAAACAGAAAGTTGGTTCTTTGAGAAAGTCAATGTCTGGAGTCCACCTCCAGTGGATTTCTAAGACCCCAAGGATGCAGATGTTGCATTGGCGTAATGAAGGGGATGATCACCAGCTTGTTGTCCAGGAGATGGTCCTAAGTAGCTCAAGCTTCTCTTTATTTATTTTATTTCAAAGTCCTAAAAGCATACAGTTTCAGTTTTATTTCCTCAAATGTTACAAGAAACTAGATCATAACTCTCCAAAGTTTTTATGTTTCCTTCTCATAGGCATTATTTCCCCAGGCAGATATTTGACCTTATGGGTTTGTAATTAAGCACATCTCTATGATCATTGTGGTAAGCACAATGTGTCTTAAACATATACTACAAGTTTTCATCTGAGCCTACACTGGCAATATCTTTAGTTCTGTTCTGCACAGCCATGGCCATAATAAGAAAATGTATTCTGTTGGCACAAGATCTGGTTGACTCTTGACGAACATTTTGATTTTTCTAACTACTTGAGGTTTTGGCATCTACATAGATGAGTTCCTTGTTCCTGAATTAAGGTCTTCATGTTCATGTGTATTCATTAACTTCCCTAATCCATTCCTGCAAAGGCTACTCTCTGAGTAAGTGTGCTTTATGTACTTTTTTGAGAATAATTGTGTGTCCCAGGGAAACTGCATGATTTCTGTTCTGTTCTTCACAAAACTTTCTGTAGTTGATTCAATAATTATACTATCAATTCCATCATATATTTTAATAAATATACCTTAGAATTATTAAGACATTTCTATTATGCCATTACCACATCCAGTACAGACAAACTGATAGAAAAAGCTACTAAGAGCATATACAGTATTAGACTGGAGGAAAGAGATCACCCCACAGCCAGTCCCAGGAAAGACAGCAGAGGCTGTAGATTCTGTCACACAGGTCTATGTCAGGCATACAGGAGTGTCTCCTTGGGTCTTTCCCAAAGGGCAGTCATCCACAAAGTACTTAGACTCCACTCTCTAGAACAAAGCCATGGTATCTACCAATCAATAAGATTTACAAACCCTTTTCAAAATTAACTAAAAGATGGAGAGAATATTCAAATTAACAAAATTAGAAATGAAAGGGGGCATAACAACAGATACTGAGGAAATCTGGAGAATCATAAGGACATGCTTTTAAAATCCTGTACTTCAGTAAATTGAAAAATCTAAAAGAAGTAATTTTCTCTATAGATATCACTTAGCAAAGTTAAATCAATATCAGACAGATAACTAATGTAAATACATCTATATCCCCTAGTGAAATAGAAGCAGTCATTAAAAGTCCTCCAACCAAAAAATCTTATGGCCAGATGCTTTTAATGAAGTATTCTACCAGACTTTTAAAGATGAGTTATGAGAGACAGTGATCCTCAAATTATTCTGTAAAATAAAAACAGAAAAAACTTTAACCAACTCATTCTATGAAGTCATAGTTTCTCCGATACTGAAACTACACAAAGACTCTACAAGGAAAGAAAATTACAGACCAATTTCCCTCATGGAATAGATGCAAAACAATAAATTACTTGCAAACCAATCCAAGATCACATGCAAATGATCACTCACCATGATAAAATAGGCTTCACCCCAGAGATGGAAGGATGATTTAATATATAAAAATCAATCAATATAATTCACTAAACAAACTGAAAAAAGTCCACATGACCATCTCATTAGAGGCCTTTGACAAAAATCCAACACATCTTCATGATAAAAGTCCTGGAGTGATTAGTATAAGAGACATACCTAAACATAATAAAGGCAATTTACAACATACACATAGCCTTCACCAACTTGAGTTGAGAGAAACTCAAAGAAATTCCACTAAAATCAGGAAAAGACAAGGCTGTCTACTCACTCCATACGTACTCAATACAATACTTGAAGTCATAGCTACAGCAATAGAACAACTAAAGATCAAAGGGATACAAATTGGAAAGGAAGAAGTCAAAACATCTTTGTTTGCAGATGATATAATAGTATACATAAGTGATCCTAAAAATTCCACTGGAGAACTCTTACAGCTGATAACACTTCCAGCAAAAATATAACAATTAAAAATAAATAAAAAAATGAAAGTGTACATTTTCTATTGACTTGAGAATGTTTTTATGTTTACTAGTTATATGTGTGTGTGTGTGAGAGAGAGAGAGAGAGAGAGAGAGAGAGAGAGAGAGAGAGAATTGTTTTTTAAGTCTTTATTTCCTTGACAATTTTATTTATTTTTATTGGTGCAGTTCTTTGGCATGAGTATTTTTAAAAATTGGGTGTATGGAATATTTTCAGTTTTCTGATGTAGACATTTAGAGGTATTAACTTGAGTCTTAGAATTGCCTTCATTGTGTTCCACAGGTTTGAGTATGTTGAGTATCATTTTCATTCAATTCTAAAACGCTTTTTGTTTTCTTGATTTTTGTCTTAACCCAATTTCTATTTAGTAGTGATTTTTAATTTCTAAGAGTTTGTATACTTTCTGCCACTTCTATTGTTGATATCTAGCTTAGTACATGGTGGTCAGATATGATTCAGTGTGTTCAATTTTTAAATAGCTACTGAGACTTGTTTTGTGTCCTAATATGTAGTTAATTTTTGAGAAAGTTCCATGGGCTAGTGAGAAGAAAAGTGTATTTGTTTGTGTTTAGGGAAAATGTTAGATTCATTTGATTCATGATGTTATTTAACTCCAGAACTTTTCTGTTTTGTTATTGTTCAGATGATTTATTGGTAAGATTGAGGTATGGAAGTCACCCACTATCACTGTGCTAAAATCAATATATGTTTTTTTTCAGCTGTAGTAGTGTTTCCTTTACAAACTTGGGTGCTGTTCCATTTGATGCATAAATATATATAATTGCAATATCCTCTTGTTGAACTTTTTCTTTAATAAGTATGTAGTGTCGCTCCCTATCTTTTCTGATTAGTTTTGTCAGACAAAAAAATAATTGTCCCTGTTTTCTTCCTAGTTAGATTTTCTTAGAATACCTTTTTCCATTCTTTTACCCTGAAGTGATGTTTGTTGTTGATGGTGAAGTGTGTTTCTTGGGTTCAGCAGAAAAATGAATCCCTTTTTCTTTCCAAGTCCTGCATAGCCATACAGAAGGGATGGTGTGATACAGTTCACATCCCTGGAGCAGAGCTAACAGGGTGGGCCTCCACAAGTATTGTTGGTTGCTAGGTGTGAGGCTTGTTTGTATAATAATGTACATATTTTCATGTTCCTCCTTTGAGGAATGCTCTCCTTGCCAAGGTTAATGACTCTATGATAATTAGAAACATCACAAATCTAAAAGGCAAGAGTGTGTCCAGTGTTCCTCCACAAAACATGGTTAAGTGCTGAGATCTTCAAAATTTCAAAAATATATAAACAGGATTTTTATCTATGCAAAATATAAAGATGCAGTGTGAATTGTTTGAGGGGCTTCACAGATGTAAAAGAGCAGAGGCAGCTGTACTATGAGCTAGCTTGTCAGAAAGATATTAAGAAGACAAAGAAATTTAGGGAGTGACGATTGTAGGGCAATATCCCACTCAGTTAAGTTTATTGTTTGTGCTTATAAAGGCAGGCAGATTCTCAAGCTATCCAGAGAGATTTTATATTTTTTTTCCTAGCAAGAGAGAG
This sequence comes from Arvicanthis niloticus, assembly GCF_011762505.2. NCBI lineage: Eukaryota > Metazoa > Chordata > Mammalia > Rodentia > Muridae > Arvicanthis > Arvicanthis niloticus. The sequence continues at coordinate 2,006 of NW_023045091.1, read as the reverse complement.
CTTTCTTGAGCAGAGAGCTGTTAGTGAGGCATCTCAAGCAGACTACAGAGCTGTTAGCTTGTGCCCATGATTGACTTTGAGTCATTTCTTTTACCCCTCCCAAATACCCCTTCCTCAGGGACCCCTCTCCAAGCCAACGCTGGTTCTTGGCATTTTAAAAATCTAAACTGTCACTTTATGTCTGTCTTTTATTTTGTTGGGGGGGGGAGTTGAGATCATCCATATTGAGAGTTATTAATGAACAGTGTTTATTAATTTTTATATTTTCTTATTATGGCATGTCATCTGCCCCTCCTACTTCCTTGACTAACTTTTCTGAGATTATTTATTCTTTGTATCCTCTTATGTTTAGTTAAACTTATCACCAGACTAAAAGTTTCCTTCTATTTCCTTTTCTACAGCTGAATTGGTGAATTCAAGTGGCTTAACTTTGTTTTTATCATGAAATGATTTTCTTCCTCCTATAATTATATTGATAGTTTTGCAGGCTATGGTAGTCTGAGATGGTATCTATCTTAGATGGTACCTTTCTTAGAGGTTGTAGAACATCTGTCCAGATCTTTCTGTCTTTCAGAGCCTTCATTGAAAAGTTGGGTATGATTCTAATGGGCTTGCCTTTTTATGTGCTTGCTGCTATATTCATAATAGCCAAAGATTGGAAACATCCTAGATATCCATTAATGGACTGATGAATGAATAATAAAAATTTAGTACATGTAGGCATGGACTATTACTCAACTACTAAGCAAAGAATAAAATCATGAAAATTTTAGGTCAATAGATGGAACTACAAACAATCATTCTGAGTGAGGTGAACCATAGCCCTGGAGACAATATTTCATGTTTTCTCTTGTAAGTGAATATTATCTCTTAAGCTTTAGATATGTGTGTTTCATCTGTATAATCACAGAGGTTATAGAGTTAGTAAGGGACCATGGAGGAGGAGAGTATTTTCCAAGGAAGATGAAAGAAAATACACTGTTATAAAGAGGTAAAGGGCAAACTAGAATAGGAGGATTACAATGAGGAATGAAGGGGGCTAAGTAGGGGAAAGAAGAGAACATGGGGAGAGGACAACACAACTAACACTAAAGGCCATTTGAAAAGCTATTTGATAATTTTCTACTGTAGAGGCCTCTCTCTCTCTCTCTCTCTCTCTCTCTCTCTCTCTCTCTATATATATATATATATATATATATATATATATATATATATATATGAAAATAAATGAAGTCACCATATAAGGAAGAGATAATGCCCCTACTAGATATCTTATGACACAAAAACACCACGACCAACAACAACAACCACAAAAACAAAACCCCTCCTCCAGTTCCAGAAATGAGTCACATCTTGTTGATTCACTGGCTAAAGGGTATCTTATGGACCCCTCTCTTTACATTATAGACTCTTGTCAAGATTATTAGCTACTATCCAAAACCTGATGGTAAGGCTCTATTCCTGAAGATGCATCTTACATTATCAAATGTAGAGAAATTGAGCTTCTGCTCAATTAGAATCTAACCCGTACTCACTAGGATTCATGGTGCTGGAAGTACTTTACATAGTACCTAGAGGATCAAGGTGACCATCAGTTTTTTCTCAGCTAAAAATGTTGTAGCCTACAACAAAGGTCTACCTTCAAGATACAGTGTAATAGTGGTGCAAATGTTTTGGGAGTAATCATTTTTTGATGGATGTAAGACCCATTCTATGAGATGGAACTCATACATGACACTAGTAAAATTACCAAGAACCTGAGTCTATATAAGTCCTGGACTTAGGAGGAAGCCTAATGCTATTCTTCTGCTAAAGGGACATAGCTATAAAATGACTCCTGATGATGTATCACTACTTACACAGCATAGCATCACTCATCAGAGAAGCTTCTATTTTGCAGTGGACCGTAATTAACACAGATATCCATGCTGGACAATGTGCAGCTAATGAGAAATATTGGACTTTGCTCTAAATGAGAACTTGGACTCATCCCTAAATTGAAAGCC